>NW_010099992.1:5009-6157 GCF_000699245.1 Pterocles gutturalis | reverse complement strand
GAGTCCAGTCCCCTGCCCCCCCCCTCCTTGCCGCCGATGGCTGCTCCAGTGGCTGCGGCGTGCGGCAATAATAGATTTTATGATCCATAAAAGCCATCTTTAATGCTGACGAGCGCGTACGGGCGGCGTAATGGCATTAAAACGCTGCTGGCGGCGGCGCCCCCCCCCGCCATTTTTCCTGCCTGCCCAGTTTTTCCCACCGTGTTGCTGTTTTACCCAAAAAACCAACCGACCGCGCTGAGGGGAAAATCTGCTGCGATGCCCCTGGTGCAGCACGGCTGCTCCGGGAGCAGGGGCTGAGCCCTGGTGTGCTCGAGACACGTGTGCTGGGGACACGGTGGCACGCTACGAGCTTTGGTGCCATCCCTGGTCCTGCGTAGCAGAGCCGTGGGGATGGAGATGGGGACAAGGATGCTGGTGTGGCCACGCAAGGGCGTGTGGCATGGTGGGGCATGGGGGTCCCTGTCCCCATCCCTGTCCCTGTCCCCATCACTGTCCCTATCACCATCGCTGTCCCTGTCCCCATCCCTGTCCCTGACCCCATCACTATCCCTGTCCCTGTCACTGTCCCTGTCCCTATTGCTGTCCCTGTCCCCATCCCTGTCCCCGTCACTGTCCCTATCACTGTTGCTGTCCCTGTCCCCATCCCTGTCCCTGTCCCCGTCACTGTCCCTATCACCATTGCTGTCCCTGTCCCCATCCCTGTCCCCGTCACTGTCCCTATCACTGTTGCTGTCCCTGTCCCCATCCCTGTCCCTGTCCCCCATTCCCATCCCCGCTGCTCCCCTGGAATTCGGAGGCTGATCCCCGCTCTCACCCCTCCCACCCATCCATCGTTAACTTTCTCTCTAATCCCCCTGATCTCCGGGATTTACCCCACCGGAGCCCCAGCCCCTCACCATCGCCGGCGGCCGCCCGTGCTCCCTAAACCCTCCGAACTCCAGGGGAGCCCCAGTGACATCTCATGGCACAGCCGGGGGAGCCCCCACAAACAGGGAGGGGTGGAAAAAAATATCAAATTTCCCAAACTGGCTTTGCAGTCCCGGGTTCGCACCCAGGACGGAGCCAGGCACATCCTGCTGAGCCGGGGACACAAAGGCCACCTGGCCATGCCACCGCCACCGCCACGGCCGTGCCCAGGGCGTGCT
>NW_010099992.1:1383-4978 GCF_000699245.1 Pterocles gutturalis | reverse complement strand
TGCTGCCCCACGGGAAAAGCAAGAAATGGGGAGGGGGGGATTCAGTGCCAGAAGGAAAAGCACGTGGGAGGGGGCTGCCTTGACACCGGGGGCACATTGACAATTGTACTGGAAAATAATCCAGAAAAAAAATTGCTTCGGGTCAAACCAGCCCATGGTGTTTGCTCTGAAATGCAAATATTTGGGATTTCCTTTTTTTTTTTTTTTTTTTTCCAAGCTAAGCCTTTGTAAAAGCCTTCCCATAGATGTGTGTATAGATATGAAGCTCTGCTTTTATGCTTATATAAAAATGATGTTCATTTTCAACCATTGGCATGTCCAGAAAGAAAAAAAATCAGAATTTCACTTGGGAAACGTCCGGACAAAAGGCTTTGAGCCCCTGGAGCCGCCTGCCCGCAGATCCCAGCCCGGATCCCCTCTGCCCCCCAGCCTCCCCGGGGTGGGGGGGGGTCACTCTTCATTTTAAAAACCAGTAACCCCCCAATTTGCCCATCTCTCTTCCCAAATCGGAAATAGCTCCGGCGGTATCCGCTGGGCTCTTCCAGAAAGGATTGTTGGATATTTCTGTGTGAGCTGCGGGATGTCTGATGTTGGTGAGCACATTAAACAGGGGCATAAATTCGTAATGAGAGCCCTGAAAGGAACGGTTCTTATCATTTATGGATGGAATAATTAACGATACTGTACTCGGAGGTTTTACACGGGGCTGTGAATTGTCAGCCGTGGAAGGAGGGGAATAAGTAGGATGGAAACAGCTTCAATTCGGACGGCTGAAGGCACCCAGAGCCACGGGACCCTGGGGGATGCCACCGCCGGTGATGCTGCGGGGATGTCCCCTCTCCACCTGTGGTCTCCTTCCCGGCTCCTGGACACAGCGAGCCCACACTGGTGGGAATTTGGAGATTTGAGATTTTTCGATGACTTTCCTGCCCTTGGAAACCACCCACTGGCGCGGCACAGGGTCGGGTGATGCTCTGCTCCGAGCATCCTGGGGTTTTTTGGGGGGTTTCCTCGCTGGTCCCCCCCCAGGTCCACGCACAGCCCAGCTGGGCCGTTCCGCGGTGCCCGGGGCTGGGGGTGTCTCACCGTGGGGTGGTGGGTGCACCCTGGGACCCCCAGGGCGCTGAGCCACTTCTCCCAGCACCACGTCTTCGTCCTATTTTAACCGGGATCATCTAAAATACTGTAACTATGGCAACGGCTGCAGGTGAGACTCATTACAGTTAATCCTCTAATTACTAACTACCTCTTCAATCAGTTGTAATTACTTTGGGGACACAGTTAACCTCTCATTAGGAACGCATGGCCACGTTTTACCAAAAGCACAAACAGTGACTTGCCTGGTAATTTAGCACCGCGGCACTCGGGGCCACTCGCCGGCTTCTCTGCCGGCACCATCTCGTCCCTGTCATTAGCCAGGAATGGTTGTCATGACAATTAATCATTCAATCTCTCATCAGCAACTTTTGCCAAATGTCACCCTGCTCTTGATCAAATGAGAAGGGAAAATTAAATGAATCAATTCAGCACCCTGGCGTTTGTCCCTGTATTTTTTTTTTTAGGGGGGGCGTGTTGGTGGGTAAGTTGGAGGTCACCTGCCCCACTCTGCCCTCACTCTGGGGGTCCGGGGTGCCCATCCCAGGGAGCATCCCCCAGAGCTGGGGGTCACTCTGAGCCCCTCGGGGGTCCCTGACGTGACAGCCCAGCCCCTGGGGCCATGGGGCCCCCGGCAGCCCCAGGTCACCGCTGCACCCTGCCGCAGCCGCCCAGATGTGCCACCTCCAGATGTGCTGTCCCCAGATGTGCGATGGTGATGGCTCGGAGCTGGGTTGAGGCTGGTGACCTCCAGAGCAGAGCAGAGTGCCCACTACTCCACCGTGACCCAATTTTGCAAACAATCTTCTCTCCCATCATTTCCCTGATAAACCTGTAATTAGCTGGAGTCGTTTGCTGCATGCAGGTCCCAGCCCTTAGTTGCCGGTGCTAACCCTGTGCAGCTCGGGGGCTTCCAGCAGCCCCCGCCTCATGGCCACACTGGACCCCCAGCAGCCCACAGCTGGGGGTCTTGATGTTGGGGTCTCAGCACCGTCAGCCGGTGATGGGCTCTGCACCATCCTGCCCACCCCAGGGAATGGCTGTGGAGCCCCGTGGTGGGGCACAACCCCCTAAAATATCCTGCCCTGATGGGGAACTGCTCCCCTTGGGGGTCCAGTTATAATTTCTGGGGGTGATCCAGGCCAGCCCCCCATGGGGACGGTGGGGGGGGGGTTTGCCCGGCTGCACGGGGTGACTGGGCAGGGCTGGAGCCGTCCCCCACCATCGCCGGGGAAGGGGGAAGTTTCGCTGCGACTCAATTATAGGAGATTGTAAAATCGCATTAGGGAAGTTGGCATTTAAAGCTTGATGCGTTTGGACAGTGTGTCTCTCCCCGGCTCGGGGAAATCGATTATCCGTCAGAGGGACGGGCGGGCTGGGGCGTGCTGCTCGCACCGCGCACACCGTGAACACCATGCACACCGTGAACACCGTGCACACTGCATACACCGTGCAAACCATGCACACCGTGCACACCGTGAACACCGTGCACACTGCATACACCGTGCAAACCACGCACACCATGCACACCGTGCACACCGTGCACACTGCATACACCGTGCACACCCCACACACCATGCACACCGTGCACACCGCATACACCGTGCACACCCCGCACACCCCACACACCATGCACACTGCATACACCGTGCACACCCCGCACACCATGCACACCGTGCACACCGTGCACACTGCATACACCGTGCACACCCCACACACACTGCACACCATGCACACCGTGCACACTGCATACACCGTGCAAACCCCGCACACCACGCACACCGTGCACACTGCATACACTGTGCACACTGCATACACCGTGCAAACCCCGCACACCACGCACACCGTGCACACTGCATACACTGTGCACACTGCATACACCGTGCAAACCACACACATAGCGCACACCACACACACCGTGCACACTGCACACACTGTGCACACCACGCACACCGTGCACACTGCATGCACCATGCAAACCATGCACACCGCTTGCACCATGCATGCTGCCTACACCTAGTGCATCCCACCAGCAGCCGGGACCGGGTGGCCCCAGGGACCCCCATCTGGGGCAGGAGCTGGGGCCAGAGCTGGGGACACCCCATGTCCCCCCTTTCTCCCATCCCCTGGAGGCCCACCGTGGGACAGCTGGGGATGCACGGCTCTGGGGGATGGGATTGTCATTGTGTTGGGGGCCCCTCCAATGGGCCAAATTTGCCCCAGGCACAGGAAGAGCACCAGGCTCCTCCGGCACCGCTCCAGGCACTGTTGGTGACGCTGGGTGCTGGCGTCACCCTTCCCATCCTGGCTGCCCGGCGAGCCCCTGATTAATTCCCCGAAACCTGCAGTGTGCAAATGAGTAATAATCGCGGCAAACGCTAATTGGTGAGCTGCGTCCTGACAAATTGGTTTGCTGGTGTGAGGGTGCAGCAGGGCTGTGTTAACATCGCGTGCCCGGCCAGCTCCGTGCCGGCCGTGCAGGGGGGTCACCCTGGCTGCC
>NW_010099992.1:242-1350 GCF_000699245.1 Pterocles gutturalis | reverse complement strand
TTCCATGATGGCTCCTGTCTGCACAGGGGTGGCTAGAGACTGTGGGTGAAGCCAGAGCAGCACCCAAAGCCCCCCAGCTTCACCCCACTTAGGCTCAGGGGTTGGTGTCCTCCAGAGAGCAGGAGTGGCCAACCGTGGGAGCGCCAGGAAGTGGGGGAAGGAGCCTGGCTCCAGGGATGCTCCAGGAATGCTCCTGGGATGCTCCAAGGGATGCTTCAGGGCTGCTCCAGGGATGCTCCGGGGATGCTCCAGAGATGCTCCGGGGATGCTCCAAGGACTGCTGATGGCCATCACCGCTCTGATGCTCCCACGCCGCTGGCTCACATTCTGTCTCCCCAGCACCCCAATGACAGTGGAGCTGCCTCCCCACAGCCCTGCCTGAGCCCCTCCATCACAAGGGACCACCCCAACCCCAGGCAGTTTTTGGGGGAGACGGGCTACCTAGAGTGGGGAGCTGGGGGGCTGCACAGATGGGACTGCACGGGGGGCACAGGCAGCCCCCCAACCCCGGCAGGGTCCAGGGAAGGGGCTCAGAGCGCGTCAGCAGGGATGGAAACGCAGCAAGGAGCATCGGTCCCCACCACCCCGGTGCACCCACGCACCTCAACCAGCCTCACAGTGACTTGTTGCTGCTGAACTGGGCAGGCAGGAGCTGGGCAGGAGCCGTGGGCTGAGCCGGTGCTGCTGGCTCTCGTCAATTCTTTATGGCGCTGCATCTTTAATAGCTTTACAGAGCCCATTTAATGCGCTCCCAGACATGAAGTGCTGTCTAATCAGCACATTTAGGAGAATTGCCCACATCCTGGTCTCGCTGCCATAAAACAGTGCCCACAGAAGCATCTGTAATTAATGCTTTTTTTTTTTTTCGCTCGCTCCCTCTCTCTCCCACTGAATCAATTTATAAAGCGCGGACTTCCTCTGCGCTGGAGCTTTTAGGCTGTTTTACTCTGGCATCCGAGGTGACTAGGCAGCGCTCGTCAATTAAGCAGCTGTGTATAATGGATGCTTCAGAGTGAAAAAACACAGTCTGATTCCCAGAAATGATCAATGCGCAGTTTTTCGCACAAAAAACACAGGCTCACGCGGCCCCGCTGGGCTCCGCTCACCC
>NW_010099992.1:0-215 GCF_000699245.1 Pterocles gutturalis | reverse complement strand
GCGAAAAAATGGGAAGGGGGGGGGGGGGGGTTAGAAAAGAGCTTCTCTTTTCTCCTGCCTTTGGAAGGGAAAAGATAAAACGGGCTGAGAATTAAGGACAGAGCTAATTACTGTCCCCCGCCAGGGCAGGGACCTGTCGGCTGTCACCTGCAGTGGGTGTCAGGTCCCTGGGGAAGGCACTGACCCCAAATTGGGGGTCCTGACCTGGGGGGAGT
>NW_010099991.1:0-5193 GCF_000699245.1 Pterocles gutturalis | reverse complement strand
TGAAGCACTAGGAAAGGAACTAAAGCATCACCGGTGAACTGCCAGGGCTCGGGGATCGCTCCCCACCGGCACCGGCAGCGGGCGGGTCAGCGGCCACAGGAAAAGCACACAGCGGGGTGCACAGCAAGCACGGCTGGGCCGGGAAACGGGAACAGCATTTGCACCAGCAGCCTCGCAGCCAGGAGGGCTGGACACGGGCAGCCATACAGGCTTTGTGTTTCCCTTCCCCCGAACAGCCCGATTCAGTATTTGACTTGAGCAAGAACAGCTCCAGCAAGAGCAGGGCTGTAAGAACCTGGCTTTGGCAGTCTCGCCGGAGCAACCCGGAGCATTTTGCAGCACTCATCTCCAGTACGCACGTTAGCAGAGCAGCGATAATAGCTACTGTGCAGCGTTACACCGCTGTTGGCAGTGGCGGAATGCCCTAGAAGATTGCAGGGTGACAGTGAGATGCAGACACTGGAGCCTGCTGCCAAGTGCAAAGGCCAACAGCAACAGGCTGCTGGTGAGCAGACCACCTCCTTCCCAGCATCCCAGATTTGCCTGCTCAAGGCCTTGCTCTTGGCACACTGCAAACTTGGTGATCATTGAAACTCAGTGCTTTCAAATCAAAGTACCTCCTTTGTCCAGGACCAGAGCCCAGGCACTGCAAGCACTGTCCAACACCCTTTTTCTTCCCAGGGATCTGAATAAAGCAGCTGTTCAGGCACTGGGAAAAGTTCTCTCTCTCTATTCTACTGGCACCCATCTCCCCAAATCCACCTTCTCTCCTGGAAGTCCCAGTCCATGCTGTACAACAAGGCTGGGCATTCTACCAGCTCCACATTGCCAAGGAACTTGCTTTGCTCAGAGCAGCAGCACTAAGAGGCCAAAATTCCCAGCCCAGGACTGCTGCCGGAGTGGCAGGTCAGACAAGAAAGCACTGGTAGCCATTCAATAGAGAGCACCAAAACCTGGAAGAATTCCTGGACAGAAATGTCATGACTCAGGACCCCATGTCTGGGCCAAGCTGAGGGACTGAGAGAAGTCTCAGGGTTCAAACAAGAGAAGGCTTCTTAACAAAACACTTACTCGAGTGACCTTACAAGAGGCAAGGGCTCTACAATAGTGTGCTGGCTCCCGAGCTGCACTCACACACGCTGTTCTCCACAAGAGCAGCACTGACGGATCTGGCAGCCGAGCAGGCAACGGCACAGCTCCTGACAAAGGCCTTCAGAAGAGCATCCAGGAACCCCCTTGGGGACAACTCCACAGTAGCCTTTGGGACACTTTCTCTAGCTTCAGACACAGGTTGTTGTCCTACATATAAGACCTAAGAGGGACATAACATGGTTTAGCTTCCCAGTTCTAACTCTCAGTTTAATGCAGCTGTAGATACGCCCACCCTGGGTAGGAAGTTTTAGAGGCAACACAGCAAATGCCTTACTGGGTCTCTGTTCAGTTAGATCCTCAACCACTCCCAAAAGATAAAAACAAGACAAACAATTCTCTTAGAAGTTTGACTACAACAACAACTTGCCATAAAAATTCCCTTTTATAAACTCTTAAAATACCGCTCAGCTTTCATCAAATATCACCTATGACAGCGCTTCAGCGAAAGGCATATGCAACTTTTAATCTTTGCTTTAATCCCAGCTCTGACAGACTTGCACCACAAATAAGAATTTACCTTTGAAACATCCTCCACTCAAGTTTCTTGGTCACCTTCAAACTGGAGAGACAACACAGTAGCTTAAGCTTTGATCTCTTAGAATTAGGTTCAGAAGAAAAGATCCAGTGAAAGGTGGATGTCTTAACGAAGAGTACTAAATAAGATACATAAGACTGACAGTCAACATATGCTTGATGTAAATACTAGCACAAATGTTTAAAATTTATGCATCCTTACACTGTTCCCCTTTTAAGCACTGCTGTTTGATGCAGCAAGCTGCAGCCTCCAGTGAGTCCCTTTTTTAAAGAGACTGTTTTAATTTTCTCAGTGTTGCCAGAAGCACTAACAAACTTAACCCCCTGAGACTCTGTACAGCAGCGAGGACAACCAAGTTCTGTCTGCGCCACCTGCTACAACAACGCAGCAGCAGTCAGGCTGCAGTACTCATGTAGGTACCAGACATCCTTCTGGCATCCCAGTACATGCCCCCTCTGTGCCTTTACTGGCAGTTTCACAGCGAAAGACCAAGCCCACCACCAGGAACCCCACAGGGAAGTAGGAGAGAACTGGAACTCAGCTGTCATCCTTTGCAGTATTTAAATGCTGCAAGGAAAATCGGGAAGAGGCCTGGCAGCACATAACCCACAGCCCTGTCCTCCACAGAGATCCAACGGTCCCTCATCCTGGGTGACAGATACTTCCCCCTGGATTGGTTGTGTCACCTAGACCGCAGACTAACAGCCCACACTGCGGTATGTGGACACTGGTACTGCCCTGCCTTATGCTGCCCATAAAATTAGAGACCAGACTCACATGGGCCAACACATCTGAGTGGTTACCTCGCCGTTTTCAGTGAAAATTGCAAATGCTTTTGAAATGGTGCCTTTCGGATATAGAAGGCAGACGCTGGTAGCGTGGAGAAGTAAAGCACAGGGCTAAGGGCCAGGTCAGGACTTTAACCATGGGTTGTCATTCCCCTTGTCCACTGCTTCTCCAGGGGACAGAAGGCTGACTTAGTGCACCCATCTGCACCAAAGCGCCAGCAATTCATTAATTTTGCAAGACAAATTGAAGTGGACAGAATTTCCACTCTCCTCATTAACTAGCCCATCTGCAAATAGTTTAACTTCCACTTGTTTAAAGCCAGCTTACATCAAACACCCTGGTGTCATTCTGTCCCCCACTTCTCCCTGTCTCCAGGTGGCAGGCTGGCATGGAGACCAGAAGAGAAGGGAAGGATAAACTCCTCCTTTTCATGAGCAGTTCCAGAGGAACCAGAATTCAGCATTCTCCTCCCTAAGCCCCAACTACAGCCTTCACAGAACCGCATCTGACAGCCTGAACTCTAATCGCCTTTCAAAGCAAACAGCAATCATACTTAGCACTTCTCCCCTCCATTACAAAATCTGCTCTGATAGGAAATACACTGACAACTTCTCACTGCAGAAATTAAAGTGGATTTTTCTTGAACAAGGCCACCCGCCTGCACAGCCTTAATCCTTCCAGCTCACATATGTTACTGTAACTTGCACTGCACTGAATCCAATTATGCCTCCTCAATCCATTAAAAAATATTTGAGGTTGTTGCACCGGTTGCACAGAGCAAAAGTATCAGCTGATGAGACAAAAAACAAGCCCCGCTGCAGCATGGCTTTGCAGCCTTACTTCTGCAGGCAGGCGTGTAGTGCATTATGAGGAAAACAAAGTGTCACAGAGTAACTTTTACGGGGTCTGGTGACTAGTTCACTCCCAACTACTTGAGGCTGGGCTCAAACAACAGGAAAACCTATACAGGAGACAAGAACTGACATACAGTTATTTGTGTCTGGCAGTTATTAGTTATCCATTAAAAGCTTTTTAAATTATATTGCTCTGGCAGCATGCACAGCTAAGCATGAGCTCACGGAACAGCAGGTCTCCCATGCATTACACATTAGGCTGCAGCAGCAGATGAATAACCTTGAGCTAAGTAGTCAGAAGTGTCCACAAATCTAAACTGCATGCACAGATTAAGCAACCGAGTATCCAACTACTGACTCACCCACAGCTGCGAAGCGAAACACAAGCTCACCCCAGCAGCTGACAATGTTTGCCCCGTCAGCTAGAGGGCTGGGACACCAGCTACAGCCGATCAAGTTCCATAAAGGTACCTGTTGGCCTTGGTTTACCAAATCCTACCATATTCTGAGTATTCTCCAGACAGTCAATCCACACACAACAGAAATCAAGTTCTTCCACTATCACCTTTGCTGACAAGGATCTGGCAGGGGCTGCACAGGGTCTTCTTGTCCTTTCAAACCTGGCACACTGTGTAGCAGTTACACCTCAGCACTTCCAGGGCCAAGTTACACTGAACACTCATACTGCCGCGACAGAAGTGGAATAGGATGCAAAAATAGCATACAGTGGTTCAGTACTTGCACCTTAAAGATGAGCTTTTAGGTCTTCCATGAATGCACTACATCAGCCAAATTCTGCAGCTGATGTTCTTCCGAATATCTGGGTACCACTGCAGAGTATGCACACAAACACTATCTTAATCTGAAAGACCAGCAGGCTAGATTTAGGCTTACTAGTTAGTCTTACTTTTCTCCACACATTCAAGACTGTGTAACTTCATAGCACCAAATTCCTGTTGGAAGAGCAATTACCAGCTAAGTAATTTGGACCCTCTGGAGTCAAGTCTGACAATTTACACAAGTTGGCAATCTGGCTTGTTATCATCCCACATGACTGGAATTTATTTTAGGATCCAATGCCACATGCTGTGGGTGTGGGTGGTTTTTTTTTTTTCTTTTCTTCTCTTCTTTCCCTCCCCCAAGTAGCAAGTCACAACCAGGGAGTTAGAGATCCCAATTCCACTCCTGTCTCAAACACACATCTCCTGCACAGCCTGGGGTCAAGGTCCGTACCTTTGCAGAATAAGTAATATTAGTCCTATCAACAGCATCCTGGAAATAACCCTCCTCTTTGAATCTCTTCATGAAGACTGGGGTAGAAATTAAGAGCAACATTTCCTTCCTGCTCAAAACCACCCGTAAAATCCCCACCCTCCAACACAGCACCCTGAGACCCGGCTACACCTGCAGTTAACTCAGCAGCATTCAGCCTAAACCCTTAGACAGGGTCGGGCAGCTCAGCACCAGCGTGTGACACCGGGTCCCCTGGGCCAGGCGCTGTTCTCCCAGGCTCAGAAGGACCTTTCAAAGCCTGCTCTGGCCAGGAGGTGCCAGCTTGCTGCGCTGCTAAATGTCAGCCTCCAGCAGGATGGGCACTGAAGCCTCAGCATTCGTGCCTCACTCAGACAATACCCTTTTCTTCTCGAGGGGAGGAAGAATCCAACCACCACCTTAAAAAAAAGGGCCCGCATTCCCTGGGGGAGATCATGGTTAGGGAAGCACTATTCATGTCCTCCAGTACCTAGGGACTCCTTAAAGGCCTTAAGCACCGACCTGGGCACTCAGCCTGACCCTCCACGGGGACAGCGGGGCTCAGGGCCACCGGGTCAGAGGAGGGGGACGACGACAACACACGGCACAAAC
>NW_010099990.1:7669-8196 GCF_000699245.1 Pterocles gutturalis | reverse complement strand
AGCAGCCCCCTGCCTGGGGGGGTGCATGGGTCCCCACCCCTCACCTCCTGCAGCAGCCCCTCGGGATGGATTGGTGTCTGCAAGGAGCACACGTGCTTCTCCCACTGCCTGCCTGTCCCTCCTGGCACAACACTGCCCAAACCCGCACTGGGGCCCAGCAAAGCTGCACGAGGGGTGGCTGAAACCTGGCCCGGTGCTGGGGGGAGGCGTGACACCCCCAGCATGGCGGCAGTTCCCACCCCAACTGCCCTCCTGCAGAGCCACGGGCTCATGCTCACGCTGGCGTGTGCAGTGGCTTTGCCGGGCCGTGGCTGAGCCCAGGGCAGCATGGCTGCATGGGTGGGGGCTGCATGGGTGGAGGATGAATCTGTGCAACCGGCACACCACAGCACCTCGCCAGCCCCACGCTGGGACAGCCCCCCAGAGCGCAGCGGGGTGGGGGATCAGCGTGCATGGGGGACCTGCGGGAGTGTGGGGAGATGTGGCGGGGGTGTGTGTGGTCTGGGGATGTCCGTGGGGGTGTGCGG
>NW_010099990.1:5939-7650 GCF_000699245.1 Pterocles gutturalis | reverse complement strand
AGCCATGGGCAGGGGGAGGAGTGGGAGGATAGAGGTATGTGAGTGGACACGTGTGGGGTTTGCACACATGAGGGGTGCGCATGTGGATGTGGGGAGGGAAACATAGTGTGGGGTCTGGGGAGTATGTGTGGATGCGGTGGGTGTGTATGGTGTGTATGCGTGTGTAGTGCATGGTGTGTATGCATGTGTAGGGCATATGTACGTGTGCAGGGCGTGCATGTGTTGGAGGGTTGTACAGGCATTCATATGGGGGCATTTGTGGGGTGCGTGTGTGTATGGGAGACACTAGTGTATGCACAGCGTGTGGGGGGTGCGTGTGTGGAGGGGTCCGTGCATGCACGTGGGACACACATGCAGGCACGTGCACAGCATCTGTGGGGGGACAGTGCAGAGGGGGTGCAGGGGGTGTGCACACAGGTGGTGTGTGTGTGTACGCTGGGGTGGGCGCTGCAAGGTGCACGCGATGTCACGGTGTGTGCCCGTCCACCTGTGCTGTGTGTATTCTGTGCAAGTGTCCCCAGCAGCAGATCCCGGCAGGCAGCGGTGTGCCGGTGAGCATCGCCAGCTCACTCGGCAGTGAGTTGTCAGGCTCCCGTGCAAGCAGGTGGCTGGGGAGCAGCCCTGAGCCCTTCCTGATGCCTCTCCCCAGAGCAGTGTCTCTAAGCTGTGACACAGGGACCAGGTTGTCTCTTTCAGGCTGTTTAGCCTGTCAAGCCAGTCATGTCAGGTCTTGCCACGATTTCCCAGATGGCTGCTTGGCACTTGCCTCTTCCCCGTCCGGATGGGCAAGTTCCTAGAGCACCAAACTGGGGCAATGTATTGCCCTGGCTCCTGCCTTCCCTCCCCGACTCCATGACCCAGCTCCAGCATCCCATCCCGGTGCTGGCCAGCTCCCCCCAGTGCCACAGCCACCCTGCCTGGGTGATGCTGGGCGGGTGGCGAGGGAGCGGGGCTGAGAGTGCCAGCGGCAGGAGGGCACTGAGTCACGCTGGGGCCAGGAGACATGGGGAGAAACCTGCCACCTCTGCACCGGGTGGGGCGGCTGGACTGGCTGGGCAAGTCAGGCCCGGGCGGGCAGCGCGGGCGCTGTTCCTTCACCACTGTGGCTGGAGGACGTGCTAGCAGGATCAGTGCTGGTGGGGATGGACATCTCTCAGTGCCAGAGCCTGGGAAGAGGAGGAGGCATGAGGGCAGGGGCTGCCCGGGGCTGGGAGCAGGGCAGGCAGAGCTGGGCTAGGATGGCTCCTGTGAGCCAGGCTCTCTCTCCCACTGCACAGGATGGCACCAGCCCCATGGGGATGCTCAGCCTTAGGGAAAAGGCCAGACCTTTGGCCAAAGTCACACTGCCCATGGAAAACTCCCTCCCCGCCTCCAGCTACCTGCAGCTCCGCACCAGGAGCAAGGATGTGGTTTTGAGCAGAGGGTGTAGCTGTCCCCACAGGCGGGCACATAGGAACTGCTTGCTGTCCCTGCCATGCCTCGCTGTCCCCGCAGCCTGCCTGGGGCAGCTCAGGCCATGCCACCGCTCCTGACCTGGCAGCAGGACAGCTCACATGCCCACGCGCCCACCCGCCCTTCTGCACATGGGGAAACTGAGGCAGAGAGTGTGGCAGAAGAGTCGTGCTCTGTTAAGCCCTAGAGGATCCTCAGGCACCGAGCCAGCAGCTCTGCCCAGCCCTATGCGGTCCCAGAGCATCCTTCTGGGAGAGCT
>NW_010099990.1:2490-5845 GCF_000699245.1 Pterocles gutturalis | reverse complement strand
ATGGGGCCAGACCCATGTCAGTGTCCCCAGCAGCCAGAACACTGTCCTGGGGACATCCCCCTCCAGGCCATGGTAGGCTGTGCCTCCGTGCCCTCCTGGCCATGCTGGGCAGGACGCGGGCTCTTGGCCGGGGCAGGGGAAGTGCAGACCCCCAAGCCCCCGACCTGCTCCGGTTATTCCCACAGCTGGTGATTAGCATAGTTGCTGGGGTCTGTAATTGCCTCAGCTCTCCCCGCCTGGAGCAGGGGCTGCCTGAGGAGGGCAGGGGCAGTCAGGGTTCAGGTCAGGCAATCCCCTGGCAGAGAGACAGAGGGATCCCCAGGCTAGGAGCACCCCCCAGTACCCTCACCAGACCCAGGGGCTGCACCCCCGCTGGAGGGATGGAAGGGTACCTGTCGTGCCAAGACTTTCCAGGAGCCCCTCAGGTCTGGTGTCCTCCTGGCAGCCTGGCAGGGTGCTGGGTGCCAGGGCAGGAGGTTAGTGAAGGGGAAACTACTGGGGCAGCCCCACTGCTGAGTCAGGATCTCCTCCCTGAGCAAGCACCAGATCCTGGCTGGTGGAGGAGGGATAGAGCCCTGCAGTGCCCAGAGGCTGGGCACTGGAGCTGGCTCTCCATCCCTAATGACAGTCCCTCCCATCCCTGCCATTGACATCTGGCTAATGAGCCCAGTAGCTCCTGCTGGGAAGGGGCTGGGAACCTTGTCCTGCTGCGGCTGTAACCCTTCCCTGCCCAGGCTCCCGCAAGCCTGTCCTGCACCCTCTCCTTGCTGGCACCCAGCAGGTGAGGATGCACCAGCCACAGGGGCCCAGACTTTGGGGCCACTGACAAGCCTAGATGCCCTGGCAGAGCCAGGATGTGCCCAGCTTGTGCGGTCCCATCCAGCCCCACAAGTATCCTGAGGAATGAGTTGAGGGACAGCCATGTTGGGGAGATCCAAAGGTCCCCAAGCTCCTTGCAGGGCAGTGAGGTAGGGGTGCAGGGATGGGGCCATGGCAGGGGCCCAGCTGCCCCCCGAGCGGGTATTTGGGGGGCAGCTCTGCTCAGCACAGCCAGTGGTGATCGCATGGCAGGGCCAGGGTCTGCCATGGTGTAAGGCAGCAAGTGCATTGCCCCAGATGGGACAGCAGCAATGTGCATCACTGGGGGAACCTGCCCCTGGGCATGAGAGAGTGGTAGAGCCTGGCACAACTGCACACACGTGTGCAGGGGCTGTACATGCCTGGCACACATAAGGGTGTGCGGAGTATGGGCTGATCCCCTGCAGTAGCACGTGGGCAGCATCTGCAACCCCTGCCCTGGCTCCAGCACCAGTGGATCACAGCAGTGTCTAGGACAAGGGTGCTGGACACAAGGGCCTCAACAAGCCCACCGTGTCCCTGTTGTCCCCAACACTGTCCTCCCAGAGCCCTCACCCCATGAGTGATGCTCGCCTCAGGTCAGGACAGGTAGAGCAGGATCCCGGCCCCAGCCTGTCATTTTGGCTGTAATTGGGTCCCCTGCTGTTCCCCTTCATCAGCGCTGAATGAGAGGAGCGTGATTAGCAGGGAAGGGGGCTGGCTCTGGGCACACGGGGGCTTCTTTGGGCTGGGTAATGATAGGCTTTTGTCCCCTCTGCTCCTGCCCCCAACAGAGGCAGGTGGATGAGGATGCCCCGGGCAAACAGCGGGTACCAAAGGGCTGAACTCAGCAAGTCCCAGCCATTCCCACCCCCCTGCAGTGTCACTTTGAGGGGGTGGCTGGAGCCTGGCTGGGAACCCAGGAGTCCTGGCTTCAGCTCAGCTGCCCAGCCCTATTGTGTAGGCTGGGGGGGCATCCCAGTGCTGTCACCCCCAAGCCTGAGGATCCTGGTCCTGGATGGGAAACCCATCCAGCCATCAGGTCCTTTCTTGGGACACCATGTTTCTGGCGTCCAGGGTGTACCCAGGATGGGACAGATTCCTGTACAGCAGGCTCCAGCCTGCGTCAGCCCTGGGTCAGAGGAGCATGGGGTGCAGAAACACACGGGGCCAGTTGCCTGTCACGCTGCTCACCCATGCAGGGGCCAGCGTGAGGACACACATCAGCTGGCACCATTGGGGACACACGTTTTAGCCCATGGCTGCTGGGACCCAGGGACAGGGTCTGGCACTATGTGGGCTGAGCTGGATGCTGTACCTGGGAGAGGCCAGGGTCCTGTGGGGGTCCTGCACCCTGTGAGGACCCCAGGCTGGACATGGTGTGCGTGGGCAGGATCCTGCGGTGGGACCCCAGCACGCCCAGCACAGCAGGCAGGCACTGTGCCTGCAGCTTGGCAAGCAGACGGATAGAGAGGCAGACGGATTGTGTGTGACGGGCTGGGGATAATTCACTGCTCCCGAGGAGAGGAATCCTCCACCTGGAAAGGAATCTGCCCCCCTCCACCCTCAGCCCAGGGGACTGCGGGGCCTGGGGGGGCAGGGAGGGGTGTGCAAGTAGGCTGCTGTGCTGTGAGCCTGGGCAGGCAGGGCAGGCAGCCCCCTCCCAGGGGCTGGGCACCGGCAGTGCTGCCATACCTGACCAGTACCCCTCTGCCCCATGGATGCAGGTCTGGACACCCCAGTGAGATGCTGGGGAGGAATCTGGGGTTGGTATCTGTTGCTCACCCCCCCGCAGCTGCACATGCACACCCACCATGGCCAGCATGGTCCCTGTGCTTGAGGCATGTGCTGGGTTGAGCTGGAGGGCGCTTCCTGATCCCGACGATCACCAGCCACCAACAGCCCGATAGCTCCTGCCCCTGTACATGGATGGGAGGGTGATCGTGGCAGGGTACAGAGAGACGCTCTGGCAAGGTGCAGTTCATGCACAGCTGTGGAAAAAGGCTGTACCGGGCAGTGATGAGAGGGCTGGGAGCCAGAGTGGCTGGAGGGCTCGTGGGGAGGGTATAACCTGCGTGCCCCAGCCCATCACTGCTGCGTTAGGGAAGCCGGCTGTGTGGCAGGCCCTGGCACGTAGCAGCATCTTTGCTGAGCACCTCTCTTGTTTTAGCATCTCCCAGGGGATACAGCATGTTCCCCGGTGGTATCCCAGCCCTGGGGCTGCCAAGTGTGTGCGCTGACATGTGTGTGTGCATACAGATATGTATGAGCAAGAGCATAGCAACTGTGCATGTGACACGTCTTCAGCCAGGACTAATCAGGTAGCGAGCTCATCAGGAAATGACCCTCTCCTGATGGCTTTTTGGGGACAGCAAAGGAGACAAGTGAGGATCAGTGGGGACACAGGTCACCTCATAGCATCCCTCCCAGCTACCCCTGAACCACAACAGCCTCACAGCAGGGTCAGGGATAGATGTCACCTGGGGGGGGGTGCTGAGGGGGCTTTCCTCACCTTCAG
>NW_010099990.1:0-2397 GCF_000699245.1 Pterocles gutturalis | reverse complement strand
GTCGATGCTGAGCCTGGTCCCATGCAACTTGGTGGCCTCAGGTCCCCAGAGTGGGTGGACACACCAAGGGACCCAGGGACACCCTGCTGAGCGAGGGGCACACGAGGCCATGCCAGGAAGCGGGCAGGACTGCAGCGGTGTGCATGGTCCTCTCCCCAGTGCAGCCACCTTCCCCTGTCGGTCCCTGTGTCGCCCCGCCGCCGTCCTGCCCCGCACAAACATTCCCTCACTCCCGGCCACGGTAAATATTGTTGCAGGGCAAACAGTGAATCAGCCCCCTTTGTTCAAGTGCTGCTGGCAGCCCCAGCTTGTTCGACTGCTGTTTAATGACCCTCCAGTTGTGTATCCTGGAGCTACTCATTAACCCCAGGCTGCAGATGGTGAGAAGGACGGATCGGAGCCAGCCAGGAACAGTTTGCCAGTGCTGGGGACTGGCTCCAGGCAAATTCTGGTGACCTTTTACCAGGTGCCGACGTGCCAGAGGTTTTCCTTCACACCTCTGCAAGGTGCAGCCGACCTGCTGTCTGCTCAGCGTGCCTGCAGCTCCATGGCCACCCCACAGTGGGGCTTTGCTCAAGGCAGCATCGCCATCAGAGCATCCCCCCCACCTCAGCCGTGCTACTGGGACAGCGGTGGGCCATAGAGGAGCTGCTGGCTCTTGTGGAGGGATGCTCGAGCCCCCGTGTGCAGCAGGGGGGTTGGAGCGGCCCCAGGCTGGAAGCCATGTGGTGGAGAGAGGTGCAGCACGGCTTGGGCGGGTTGGTTGGGATGGGGTGGAAGTGAGCAGTGAGACACCCTGAGAGGACAGGGGGTGAAAATGGGCAGTCCAGGAAGGACTGGGAGGAACTGGCCAAACGCCTGTCCCAGAGTACAGAGATAGGGGCAGGTGGGGACACAGAGGTGCTGCTCTGGCATTGATGCCATCCCACAGGCTGCAGAGAGGCTGCACATCCTACAGAAGCCCTAATTTCTGGGGCACCCACAGAGCCCCAGAGCTCCCCAACAGTGGGGATGGGAGGGAGTGAAAGCAGCAGGGTGTGTACAGGCTGGTGGCTCCACAGCAGCTGTGCAGGGACACTCATGGTGGGTAGGCAAGGGCCAGGTTGGGGCAGCCCGTGGGCACTGGGACCACAAGAACCTCCTGCCAACCCTCCTGCCAGTGCCATGGGGCTGCTCCTGCTCCTCCACGTGGTCCTCACATCCCGTTCACATGGCCCTGATTCCGCCCCAGCACCTCCAGCTCTGCCCCAGCACCTCCAGCTCTGCCCCACATTGTAGTCTGGCTCCTCCCCTTATTGTGGTCCTGGTCCCACCCCTCATTTTGGCTCTGGCCCTGCCCCACGGTGGCGCCATGGTGGCCTGTCCCCAAGGGGCAGTGCCAGCCCAGCCTGGGGACTCCCCACATGCCCAGCTCGGGGGCTGGGCCAGCAGTGCCTCAGGGTCCCCAGGACCACATCAGCAGTGGCACAGGTCCCCAGGGTGGTCCCCAGGGTGGTCCCCAGGGTGGTCCCCAGGGCCAGGCACGTGATGCACCACACCAGCCACAGCAGGTGACAGGGTGCCAGCCCTGCTGCCCACTGTCCCTGTGCAAACAGGGCACCAGGCAAACAGGGCTTGTGGCAGGTGACAGCACAGGACCTGGGGACCATCCCCGCTCCCAGGAGATTACAGAGTCAAAGTCAGCGTCTCCAGAGGAGCAACAGCAGCTGTTGGACCTTTTTCCCTGAGGACCCAGTGGGATTGGAGCAGGGCCATGGCATGGGGCAGGACCCTGTGCCCGTGTCCCTGTAGGGCAGCACAGGACCTGGCTGTGCTGCCAGCAGAGGGGACAGCCTGGGAGGACCAGGGAACTGCGTGGGGTGCCCGGCACGCTGGAGTGAGGCTGCCAAGAAGGCCCCGATAAACATCTAGCCTCTCTGTTTATTTATGACGGAGGATATTTATACCACAAAGTCCTTTAAATTTAGCAGGGGACACACCCAGGCACCATCCAGTGCTAACGGCAGTGGGGGAGATCCCAGCGCAGCCTGCGGCAGCATGGGTGGTGGGTGCACCCGTGGTACCAGAGGTGTCACAGGAGCAGCAAACCCAGGATCAGCACCCACTGTGGGATGTGAGGCACTGCAGCACGGCTGTGGGGAGAGCAGCACTTATGGGGGCAGGATGAGGCCAGCAACCTGGAGAGATGGGGCTCTTGGGGATGATGGCACAAGTTCCATGCCAATGTGGTGAGGACGCCAGTGCCACTGGGGCAGGTACACATCTCCCTGACCGCAAAGCACCCGGGGCCAAGCCGGCATCTTCCTGTCCCGGTGCTCAGTGCCATGCTGGGCAGGTGGTGGGGTCAGAAAAAACCTGGGGGCTACATCCCGAAATTACGGCTCGGGGCTCAGCTGC
>NW_010099989.1:5554-18932 GCF_000699245.1 Pterocles gutturalis | reverse complement strand
CGGAGCAAGGAGCCACCAAACCCCTGCGCTGGGAAGGGCGGCCATCGGGCGGTCGGTACAGCAAAGCCTGGGGCTCCCGGCTGGTATCTGGGTGCAGATAACGGAGGAGAAGGAGGGATGTGTCCTTCAAGGTGGTGGGAGCCTGCAGGCTTCACCTCTTGAGGTTCCTCGCCCTGTGCTGCCCAGCACACATTGGAGGGCTTGTCCTCACCCCCAGCTCTCCGCAGGTATTTGTGCAGCGCAGCCATTGCAAAGGCTCTTCTTTCATCTCTCCCTTGCTTGCTGGAACCTCCTGGCTCTCCCCTTGGCTGTCACTGGGCACTCTCAGGAGATGGACACGCGGTGATGTGCCACCTCCGAGCCCAATCCGCACTGGGATGGTGACGCCGCAATTCCCCTGGCATGAGGCAGGCGCTGGGCAGGGAGCACCGGAGCCCGTGGCGGGGGGGGTGGGGCCGACGGGCTTTCCTGGGGCTGGAGCACGGGAGACAGGCTGGGAGCACAGCCTGTGCCATGCCTTAGCTATGGAGTTCCCCCCTCCCTCCATTTCCCAGCCTGTAAAACATCAGCAGGGCCACCGAGGTGGTTTCTAAGAGCTGGATCTCTGTCCGGTGAGGGGTGCCTCCTGGAAAGCAGCATCCCCTGGAAACAAGGTGGGTTTAGCCCTTGCCCAGGCACAGGGTGGCTGGAGGGTGTGAGCCCATCACCCCAGCACCTGGACCAATTTTTCAGCCTGTCTCAGACTCCTGCCCTGTCTCCCTTTCCACCAGCACATGCAGAGCACTGGCGTGGCCATGGGGTCTGGGTCACAGCGCGATTGTCACAACCACCCCGAAGTGACGGGATCTGGGGGTAAATATTAGTACGAAGTGAAGGGCTGTGTACATATTTTCTCCCTGCAAGGTAATGCTGAAATTCCCGGCTCCTTCTCAACAAGCCGTTGGGAAATCCAGCCCCATGGCAGTGTCCTCCAGCCACTGCAGGTTCTGGCTGGTGTCAGCCCAGCGTGCAAAGGTCCAGGAGCTTCATGTCCCCACCGCAACATCCCCGCTCCTGGGCTGGCCAGTGCTGTTGCTCATGGTTTCCGAGCCAATATTTCCCAGCTGGAGCACAGCAGTGCACAGACTTTGCTGACCATTTGCTTCCACCTGGAAGCATGCAGAGGATGCGGTGGAGACTCCAAGGATGGCTTATTAATTGCACTAACAGTCCCAAGTAGTTTTCCCCCCAAAACCAAGATGCAGTGGGAGAAGACAGATCGAACCAGGCCATTATTCCCCCCCACAGATGAGGGCTGGCCTTTGGTTCCTTTCTCCATGGCTGTGGCTGGTTGGGTTTGCTTTGGCTAAGCTGTAGGTGAAGAAATAGGCTCCCCTCGCATGGCCACCCCAGTCCCTGTCATTTGGGGACCCTGGACTAGCTCAAGTGCCTGCCCACGCAAGAGCTGCCCCGCCACGCACAGGGCTGGAGCACACCACCATTGCCCTCAGCCCAAGAGGAGACAAGCCAGCATCGGGCTGCCCGAGGAGCCTGGGCAGCCTCCAAGGCACCGATCTCTGCCCTCCTCCTTCTCAGACTCCACTGAGCCCCCCCAGCCTCAGACCAGGGTCCTGAGCTGGGATTGTTCCCCTTAAAATGGCTTGTGGCTAGGCGCTGGTGGTTTCTACCACCCTGGTGGGATGAGCTTTCCCTTCCCTGAAAGCCCCTTCTCACTTGTGCTGATGCACTTGACATCAGCAGAGAGGAGCACAATAAATAGGATTGCTCAGATTTCTTTTCCAAGCCTTGTGTCCCAAGGAAACGGGGCTTTTGGGACCATAACACGCACCCGTCTGTCTGTCTGTCCATCCATCTTCTGCCAAGAACTTTGGAAACGTTGTCCAGCTTCAACCAAATTTGGCAGAGGTCTCAAATATATCATGGGCCTGTTTTGCAAAAAAGGGAGATGAAAAGACTCATGGAGGGAAACCACAACGTGACCCAACCGTGCTGGGACCCATCTCACTGCAACGTGATTCAGATGCAGCGAGAGGCACAGGAGGAGCCGCGCAGGACAGAGCCATGGAAAACTTGGCTTCTGCTGCTCAGGGAGATCTTTGTTATTTTTAAAGGCTGGGAACTATCTCCCAGTCCTTGGAGGTTGTGGTTGCTGCACCTTGTGGCCATCACCACTGCAGGTTTCTTGTCCAGCTCTGCCCCGCTGCCTCCCACAGCACAGAGGAGGCTTTGTCTCGGTACCTGCCCAGGTTCACACTCCACGGAGGCTGCACGTCAGGCTTCAGACATCCATTACAGAAAGTCCCCAGCTGGTCCCATGCAGCTCATCTTCCCTGCGTGCATTCCAGGCTGGCGGGGCTGGTGAAGGCACAGGAACAGCTCCTGATTCATGGGGAGTGCCCAGAGGTTTTTACTACGTACCTGGCAGCCGAGCAAAGAGCCCGGAGGAGGAGGAGCAGACCTTCCTCTTCTCACTTGAGTTTAGCAAGATGCTCCAGCCGCCTCTACCGCCCATGGTGCAGAAGGGTGATGAAGGGCACATCTCCTTCTGCTGCTTCTTTCCAGCCGCAAAGCTCCCTTGTTGGTGCCCTGGAGTGAGCAGGTACCCACAGACCAGCCTGGCTGTGGGGCAGCCCCCCTGCATCCCCCCCACAGATCCCCAGAAAGAAACCAAGAAGAGCTGGAGGGGTTTGATTGATTTATCCACTGAAGATACAAGTTTGGGTTTAATAACACCATTCTGTCCGATTACAAACATACTAAAAACCTACAAAAAAGAAAACAAGTTACACCCATTGTACACAAAACGGCATGTATAAAACCAGCACGGAAGCGCCGAGAAACACGTACATGAACAGTATCCGCAGCGGTAACGGGAAAGACACGGAGTTACATCAGACCACGTCGGCTCATGTCTGTGGGTCACGGTGGGACTGGTTAAGACATACTAACAATTAGAGACAACTTCAGCTATGGAAAATCATTAGTGTCGCAGTCTGTTAAATAGGTCAGACCCAGGCGGGTAGTTTTATCCCTCCCTTTTGGATAAGTTGGTCCATGGTTAGCTCATGGGTTTCCCTTCTACCCATCCACCTGGCATCGCTGGGGCTGGCCCCGAGCAGTCCTCGCCCTGACCTCCGTGCACCAGGGCGGCTTCCCCACGGCAAGGGGTAGGGAGGGCTGAGCTCAGCAGCCAGAGGCCAGCCAGCCAAAATCTGGTCCCCACTGAAGTCACCGGGCACCTCCCCAGGGAGCAGGGAGACATGGGGATCCCCTGTACTGGGACAAACTGGCAGAGATGTAAGAGGAGTCCCCCGGGAGAGCCTGCGGCTCGGCTGCCTCGGCCGCGGGGATGTACCTTGCCATGGGAGAAGACAAGGGTGGTGGCATGAGGTCCTTAGGGGTTCCTTGTCTGACAGTTCGGGGGATGTTGGGGTGTCTCTCTAGCTGGCCGGGTGTATGTGGAGCTGTGCCTGCCACGAGCGTTGGCCACGGGGAGGAGGGGACAGGGCGGACGGGGTCTGTGTCCCATCCCAAACTCACACTTTCCATTCCCTCCAGCGCTGAGCTCCCTCTGACCAAACACAGCATCAAACTTGGGGTGGGGGGACACAAGCTGGTTGACATGAGCGGGTGTCCCCAAAGGGAACCAGGATGAACCACTCAGGGTGCAATGCTACCCCAGGGACACCCAGTCCCCCTCCTTCAGCCTTCCTCTGCTGCTGGCAGGGGGCACAAAGACTTTCCCACTGGGGAGAGGGGTCCGAGCGCAGCCCTGACACTAACGCCGAGGCAGGGGCTGAGCTGGGGGCCAGACCCCATCTCGGTGACAGCTCCAAGCTGAGCTCAGCTGGCTGGCACAGGGGCAGCCGCCATGGCACGGGCATCAGCAGGGAGCAGAGCCAGCAGGAGCAGCCTGGCAGCACCCCTGGGCAACGTGATGGGGCTGGGAGATCCCCCCCAGGGAAAAGGAGAGACTGGCCGGTCCCCAGCACATCCCAGTGCCCTGCCCTGAGCCCCAAGCTTCTCGGCCATGAATTTCGGGGGGATCACTTCGCAAGTCAGTCCCTACCTGCCACCGCCAAGGAGAGCAAAGCCGAGCCCAAGCACCCTTATCTCAACCCAAGCATGTCAAGAGGTGAAATGTCTCTTGCCCCAGCGAGCGGGGCTTGAAGGGAAGGGGGATACAGGGGTCCCCAGCTGGCTACAGTGGGTTCGGGGGGGCAACAGCACTGGCAGTAACAGGGAGCAGCTGTGCAGGCGTGTGCGTTGGAGAGACGTGCTGAGCCAGGACCCAGCCTCCTTTCTGCTCTTCCACACGGCATTTATCAGCCCTGTCACTCTGGAATGGTATTTTTTCCTCTTTCTGCTCATTTTCATCTCTCCCCAGATGAGAATTTTCCCCGATTTAAGCAATGCCTGGTCTGCTGCGGGAAGCGAAGAGGGGGCGTTCTCTTTATCTCCATCTCTTCCCCTCACAAGCTCTGCCCTGGCCACCCTCCCCACTTCATTTTACTTCCTACAGAGCTGATAAAAATAAACATGTTTTTGTTTGCATATATTCGACTGGCCTGCCATTTGGCTGATGGGGGGAGCTCCTCAAGGGACAGCAGCTGCACGCATCTGGATTTGCTTTAGAAAAACGTGCCTGGAAAAAAAAACCCCAAGCCCAGCACACACACGTGTGGATGCATGAGGCTGTGGGTCAGTTTTTTTCTTGGGATGCAAAAAAATAAAAAAAAGAAGAAACCAAACGCCACTCAAAGGTGAGGTGGGGGAACCTCACTGCTGCTCCCCCAAAGCCAAGGCACAGGGGAGGGTCAGGCATGAACACGAGGGAGAGGAAGGGGAAAATAAAAATTCCCACCTGGAGACTATTAAACTCAAAGGTCAATGTGTGAACTTTGTCTAAAGGTGAAACATCCCTGCACGGAAACATCCCTGGCCCAGCATCCGCAGAGCACGGGGAGCACACGAACCCATTGAAAATCTGCACCATTGGCCCCGAGGTTTGGCAGAAATTGGTGGAGCTGTGCTAGTGACAGTCCCATGATGCACCCAAAAAAAAAAAAAAGATAAAAATATCTAACAGTCTTGCTCCAAGCAATCACTCTCCAGTCTTATACTGGAGCAAAGTCAATGACTAAAGAGGACTTTTCCCATCAGCACGAGCCCAATCCCAGCACTAGCCAGCAGCTGGTGTTTGGAAGATGCCTCCACCACCTGTGCAAGGGACAAGCAGCTCCTGTGACACTGGGACCTGAGCCGGAGGCATCAGCTGCTGGCATCTTCCCTGGTGCAGGCTGGTGGGCTGAATTTTGGGGGTGCTGACCCTAGAGGACAGCCTACCCCACAACCAAAGCAGCATCACTTGTCACCCTGTGCCTGTCCCTGCCTTCATAAACCCTTGGGTCTTGCATGCTGCCGTGTCCGCCCAGGACGTGCCGGGAGGCTGGTTCCTGGCTCCATCACTCCTCCCCACCTGTTTTATTGTAGGACATGGAGGGGGGAAGAACTGCAAGGCCAGAGAGAGAGGCTGTAGTGGCATTCAGAGTCCTGGGGCTGTTCTGGGACTAACCCTGGTCCCAGGGCTCTGCAGGAAGGTGAAGGGGCTCTGGGGAATGCAGTCAAGAGGTTGAGAGCCCTCCCCAGACCCCCCTTTGCCCAGAGCCAGGGCACTGGGTGACAGCACAAACTCAGGGCTGCATCTAACCCAGCCCCTAAGAGCAGAAGAGCTCTTCCCCCACATGTCTCCCCAGGCACGGGCTGTGCCAGCACCTCAGCACGAGCAATGGAAGGGACAGGGCTGGGGGCCAGGGGTTTACTCCTCCATACAGGATCCCACAGATCCGAGCAGAAACTTGCTGTTAACAGCTGGCGGAGGAAAGGGGAAAACCCCTGTTTTCCCATCCTTTCTGGGAGCAGGCACCCAGTGCTGGCCACTCCTCCAGCAGTGCCAGGGCTGGGGGGCAGAGGAGCCCCTCGGCATGGAAGCAGAACACCAGAAACAGGAAAAAACCTCTTCCCTGGGGATGACTGAAAGCATAGATGAGCTGGCTGAGGGTGAGCAAAGCAGGAGTTTCTGGCTGGCTGCTCCAGAGGGGGGTCAGCCCCTGGGAGGGTTACTGCTGCCGCCACCAGCAGTGTCCCCACAGCAAGGGGAATGTCCCCGGAGCACCCATGGGGATCCCAGCCAGGGAATGTGGGCTCGCTGCCTGTCAAGCCAACATCCAAGAGAGGAGCTGGCCTCCGGAAAGCTGCCAGCGTCCGAGGGCAGTAGTGGAGCGAGGCCAGAGGAAATCTCTGAAGGGAACCTCCCTCCCCGTTCCGTAGGTAACATTGCCCTTCACAGCAGGGCTTGAAAAGGAACAGAGTCATCTTGGGAAATACTGGGCAGCAAGGATGCCAAAGCTTCCTAGCACATCTGATGCTTCATCCGCAATCCTTTGGGAATCAGTCCCCAGTGCATCCTGCAAATCCAAGCACATGTCTGCAGGAGGCAACAGGGCTGCTCCACCTCCCTTTTGTGTAACCAAAGGGGAAACTGAGGCAGCAAAACTGCTCACCCACAGCTTCAGGAGTCGGTGTTGGAGGCAGGATGAGCGCTGCGAGCCCTGCAGCCGTGTCTCATACTGGGGGCGGGAGCCCTTTGCCAGGCACGGGTGGGAGCACTGCCGGCCCCCAGGGAGGGATGCAGCTCCTGCGTGGGTCGATTTCTACCAGGCACTTTGAGGAACCCAGCTTCCCCAAGAAGGCTCTACGTAACAATCTACTGATTTTAACAGAGCAGGGACCTTTCTTCACATGCAGGAATCCCTCCTGCTGGATCCACTTCATCTTTCCCCCTCGTGATCGATCACAGCCCGAGCCCCCTTCTCACGGCGCAGGGCAGAGCTGCCCCAGCCCCACATCACCCCACTGCCGGACAGACAGACCCACACCTGCCGGCTCCCAGGGCAATGGCACAACACACGCCACCGCAGCCCATGCTCACAGGTCCCTGCTGCCCACGGGAGCTGAAGGGAGGCAGGTGGGCTCAGCAGCTCCCTGCATCTCGCACAGGGATCCCACCTACGCGCTGTGCTCCCAGCTATAATAGGAGGCAGCCCAAAGGCATCCTCCTGCTTCCCTGCTCTCTCACACTGGGGGATAACGTCTCTCCCCCCAGGAGGGTTTGTAAAACCAGCCCAGGAGAGGGACTGTGGGTGATGGGAGAGGCGAGGGAGCTCTGGCCACAGCCATGAGCCCTGCCAGCTGAGTACGGAAAGTGCAAAGCAAAGCGTTTTTGGTGCCAGCCGGACAGCCGGCAGTTCCCATGAGCATCATGCCCCCAAAAGCAAGGAGCCAGGTTTATCCAGGGGCTTTGTACGGGAAAATGAGGGTCATGTCATTCATCAGCAAACAAGGCTGCACATCACTGCTGAGCTTGCACAAGGGACTTTGAGATGGTGCGAGGGAGGCGCAGGATTTGGGAGGTGGTGATGGACAGGCCGGGACAGTAAGATGGAGCCAACAACCAACGCTCTCCCCTCGCGCTCTGCATCCCCTTCCAGTGTCCCCTGCAACTGCTTCATCCTGACCCACCCACACCCTTCGTGGTTCTATTTTTTTTTTTTTGGCTTTAGTTTGTTTTTAAACCCTGTGAAGATCAAATTGTGACTTGGCAGCTAACAGAGCTGGCCCTAGCGAGCTCCCCAGACTGAGCGAAGATCTTGAGAAGAGACCAAAGTGAAGTCCTGGGGTGAGCGAAGCCCTCCCTGCCCCTCGCCCGGCCCCGCCGGCCGCTCACAGGGTGGCGGTGGGGTACTGCGCCCAGCCCACCTCCTTGTACGCCGCCGTCACGTGGGTGTAGATGAGGGTCCTCATCTTGGTCCAGGCGCCGTGCGCCTCCGGGGTGAAGTCGTTGGCGTATTCTTCAGCAATGACCTCCAGCATGACACCAGTGAGTTTCTGGAGGGAGGCAGACAGCGAGGAGTTAATAACACTCCAGGAAGCAGCTAACAGCAAATTTAGCTTTTTCCTAGAAAAAGCCCCATTTAATCCCACGGCTGAGCTCTGGGAATGACAACCCTCTGCAGGACAGACAGACATTGGGAAGGGCTGTCCATGCTCCAGGGACCAGACAGAGCAACAGAGGAGGCTGAGACCCAGGCACGATGGGGTGCTGCTTGCAGGTTCAAACATCTCCCTAATTCAGGCACCTCAAACTATTTAGTCCCTTCTGTCTTGCTTGATTTCTAAACAAAGGGACATATCGCCACAACACGCCGCAGGGGCTGCGGGCAGGACGCAGGCAGGTGGGTTTCCCTGGGCAGGGCAAGGTTCTCGATGCTCCAGCACTGGTGTTTGGGAATGGTGGCCTGCGTGGGACAGCATCGCACTGGGACACCTCGGCCACGTGGCGATCAGCCCCCACCACCAGCCAACCTCCTCCCAGCAAGGACAGGCAGCACTGGCTCCCCACAGCTCCCTCTCTCCTGCCCTCTTCCTAATTTCTAAAGCATCCCAGAGATTTTTTTTTTTTCTCCCATCTTTTACCTTAAAGTAGATGGGCTCCACTTTGTACTTGAGGGCATGGGCCTTGCCAACCAAGGCCAGAACAGAGGAGACCTTTTCGGAGTCGTTGAGGTTCTCCACCACAGTGTTAATGGCACCCATGACCCGCCGAGCGTGCTTCCGCAGTTGCAAGCTCCTCTCCATCTCCAGCGGGTCTTCCATGTGCTTGAACTGGCTGAAGTACTGCTTGGCCGATGGGAAGTTGACAAAAAACCTTTGAGAAAGAATAGACACAAAATCCCTGAGAAGGATGAGAGCAGGCTGAGAGGTTAAAGAAAGCACAGAGCAGTGGAGATGCTGGAAACCAGCCCCTGCATCCACCACAGCCAGGGCTGGTTTTCTCGCTGAGCTCCCCGGGAGCTGCAGCATCCAGCTGCCTGAGCGCCAGCAGGGTGATGCCTTTCTCCCCAACCTTCCCTCTCTGCTACACGGGCACTGCAGCTGGATATTCACCTACAAAGCAGAGGCGAGACTGAGCTCTTGATCCCCAGAGACTCCCCCCAGGTGTGCCAGATGCTGTATACACACCCCCAGACATCGAAACATCGTGAGCCGTCTCAGAGAGCTGGAGATGAGCAGGAAAACCTCTCTTCATCCCAGCCAGCCTCTCCCTCAGCAGCTGCCTGGCCCCAGGGACTTTATTCCTGCATCACTACCCAAAGCAGCCTCCCCCTGCCCAGGATGCCCCCGACTGTCACACATCAGCCCCCCCAGATCTCAGCCCTGAGCCCATGTCACTGCTCATCTGTGTCACGAGCCATTCTCCCCAGCACGAGGGCACCCCAAGCACCCAGCCTGCCCCTCAGAGGGGCCCAGGACCCTCTTTTCTGCAGGATTAAGTCAACTCCAATGAAATGCAGCTGAAGCAAAAGAAGCAGCGGTTGCAGCTGATGTGCTGCAGGGGGGCTTTGAAGGGCACGAGGGGACAAGGTGCAGGTCTGGGGCCACCAATATCAGCACCGCAGCTGGTCACTCTCAGCAGCTGGGGCTGATGCTCAAGTCATGTTAACCACCCGATTTACACTGGAGAGAACAGCAGCAGCGTTTGTTCCCCCTTTTCACCCAGCTCCCTCCTTCCAACAGAGCTCTCCCTGCCTCTTTCTGGGCCCCCCTTTGCCTGACTGGGAGCAAGCAAAGGACGCTCAGGAGGTGGCAGACAGCTCCCAGGGTTGTCCCCCCATCATCCCTGGCTCCAGACAGACACCCAGCTGCCTCCTCCCCTCTCCCAGGCTGCCATAACCCCCCTCCCCAAGCACCATCCCAAACCCTGTGAACCCATCCCACCCCTTTTTCCCAGCCATCCCTACCTGCCTCCAGAACCAGGTGGGATCCTCTTCCTCAGTCACCACTCCACAAATCATCACAATATTGAAGACCAGGCTGGTTTACCACTTCACTATCCTCCCTTTCCCTCCTCCCTCCCGCCCCTTTGGCTTGCGAGAGCTCCAGGGCATTGCCAAGGAAGCGGCACCTGGAGTGCACTGCCACTTCTGCTGCTTCCCCGAGGCATCTGGGATTCATCAGATGGCCCAAAATAGGTTTTGGAGGTGTGAAGAGTGTGTGGCAGAAAGGCTGGGGGAGGAAGGAAGGTGGAAAGGGGGAGACAAGGTGTTGCTTTTAAAACCCGGGGGGGGTGGGATGGGGATCCGTGACAAAACTCCTCGTGTTATTGTGCAGCCTCCCCTCCGGCAAAGCTCCTTCTGCCACATCTGGTCCCTGGCGGCAGAAATCACTCCCAGCCCCGGCTGCCTCCAGCTCCTGTCACCGCAGAGATGCTCAGTCCGTACCCTCCTGCTCTGGAGCTGGCAGGGAGGTGGCCAGGGATGGACACCGGGCCCCTGGCTGGGGCCACGCAGATAGCACCATTCCCGGGATTCAAGACTTCTGCCCTGAGCATTTCCCAGCAGGAGGACAAATGTTCCTCTCTGTTTTAATGGGACCATTCTTTCCATCTGGCCCCAGCATCCTTCTCCCCCAGGTCCCATCCCTCCCCACCTCTGGGCAAGCTGCTGCAGCCCCTGCCAGCCATCAAGATCAATGCCCCCCAGCTGTTGGCAGCAAACACCCCAAAACCCTGCAGTGCTCGAGGTCGGAGAGAAGGGTTTTGCAATCCCTGTTGGTGGATCTTTTCCTCCTCACCCCCCAGGTGCTGGAAGCAGGGGGTGCTGCTGGCAGCGGGACCTGCTGCCCACAGGCTGCCCCACACAGAGATGGAGCCGTGCCTAAGCCTCTGAACCCCAAACCATCCAAAATCCCCTGAAAAGCTCTATTTGATCTCAGCTCAAGGGTATGACATTGCAAAGACCCAGGGAATGAGCCAAGAAAAATTCCTGGTCTGAGTCAGGCTGTTTCAGCAAGAGGGGACAGACCCCTGCATCGCCAGGAATCACAGCATCCCCCCTGCAAGAGAAGGGCCGAAAGGAGCCACGGGGGCTGATGCCCTCCAGGAGCAGAGGCTTCACGCCTCTCCCACAGCATCACTCCACCTCTCTGCCACTTTCAGCCACCTATGCCAGGAGCAAAGATCAATTCAACCCCCAAAAGTCTCCAACCTGGGTAAGACCAGGCCAGCGAAGTATCCAAATATTTGGTTTCCAACCTTTCCCCACTTCACAGACCTTCAAGACAATGCCCCCATGGGAGCTGAGCCCAGGGGCTTTCCTACGGGACCTGCGAGAGGGACAGCAGCAGTGCCAGAGGGACGGAAAACCAGCAAACCCCTCACTCACGTGTCCAACCCACATGCTGTCTGCTCGCTTTCATGAAACAGGGGAGCCCAAACCATCTTTGCTTCCAGTTGAAAAAGCAAATCTGTGGCTGGCCAGAGACCTGCAGCCGCCTCTCCTGGGCCAGCGCCTCTCTGCGGGGCTGGAGGGAGGCAGGAGCCAGCGGTGGGGACTGCTGGCCTGGAGCAAGGATTTGTCAAACTGAGAAAGAGAGGGAAGGAGGCTCACTCAGTCGTAGTTGTTAATAAACAGAGAAGATTAATTTAACACAAAGGTTAAATATAACCAGAGGAAAGGAGAAAGAAAAAAAAAAGGAAGAAATAAAATAACTCAAACAATAGCAAATTAAAAGAGGTGTCAGTTGGGGTTTTTCCATCTCCAGACCTTTTTTGAGAGTTCAAACATTTCAGGCTCTGGAATTTTGTTGGCTCATTACGTGTGTGTGTTTCGGGCTCTTTTTCTTCATTGGAGTCATTAAAAAGATGATATTTACCATTGCATATCACACAGAATGATGATTGATGGAAACCAGATGCCTGCATACCGATCTCATTAAATTTCTTTTTAAGCGATTCCATTCTGCACCCGCTAATTTGTACTCTGCGAGCTACATCTGGACCCAACCGGCAGGATGTCAGCATTGCTTTTCCTCTCTCTTTTGCCCTTTTAACAACTTTAAGGACACAACCATTCCCAGTAGCAGAGCCAAAGGAAATAATTAAGGTGCAAAACCACTGCAGTTACCGGGAACCTGTTTTCTGTTCAGGAGGAGAGATGCCACTTCTCCTCCCACCTGCCCCATCTTCCTCCCTCTCCCCAGACCCCACAGAGCAAACCCTGCACAGAGGGAATCTTCAAGCCCAGCCATCTCCTTCCTTCCCCACCTAGAAAGAAGCTGCTTGCTTGGTCCTCCTGAGCACCCAAACCCTTGATTTACAGACCTCAGAGCTGCCAGGAGGCTTCAGCTGAACCCCCAACCAGCACTTGTAGACTTACTTTTGCTAAATTTTCCTACCCATGCTTTCACATTTTCTCTCACCTCATCCCTCTACGTGGGAGAAACTCTCTCTGATGCAGCCTGGAGCCTCTCCGTGTCCCTCTTCAAACCTCTCCTTCCACCTCCTTTCTGCTCGGGTGCCCACAAAGCAGCTGATAAGGGGTAGGCAGGTGGTGTGTGGTGCTGCTATTTATTATGCTGAGGGCTGGCTCCCCCCTTCGCCTGCACCTTCCCCCTGCTCCTCCCAGCCACCTGTAGGCTCTCAGCCTATTTTCGGGCTGGGGCAGGGGTGCTGGGTGCTGCCCGTGTTTGCAGCTCCCAGTCCAAGGTGAGAAAGGTCTCAGCCACGTCAATGTCAGCGCCCAGCAAGACAGCAAAAGGCAAATCTAACTGAAGTAGGAAGAGGATGGTGCCTGCTTTCCCCCACAGCACGGCTCTGCCCGTGTCCTCTCTCCGAGGGCTCACAGACTGGGGGAGATGGTGGTGGGCAGCATCTCCAGCTCTGGCGGGAGAGGGCTGGAGGGAAAAGGGACAAGCCCCCGGTCCCCACACTGATGCTAAATTCAACTTCTTCTACAGCTGAGGGAGAAGAGGTGTAGCTGGCCTTCCTCCAGGTGAAGCCTACATCCCGCTGCAAAGCTGCAGGAGCAGACTCCAGCACAACGCCGAGCTGTGCTCAGAGGCTGTATCACCCAGGTGCTGCAGAGCCCCTCGGCAGGGGGACCAGGACCCCCCAGTGAGGCTGGGAGAGGACCCAGCAGCAAAGATGCAGCCAAATACATTTGAGCAGGAGCTGGCAACCCCCAGGGGCATGTCCTGCTTGCTCGTGTGTGCACAACTCGCACCTCCAAGTCCTCGTTGCTGTTGTCTTCCCCTACCACGTATGTGAACTCAGCCCAAAGCCTTTTGGCCGTGTAGATGAACATTTAGGCTGTAAGGACACCTCTTGCTAGATAAATGAATTAACAAGGCCAAAGTGGCTTTACCCCACCCCTCCAGTTTCCTATGGCCTTTGCAATCCCCTTTGCTCAGTGCCTTCATCCACAGCATCATCCTCAGCCCCTCCACATTTGCATCCCTGCCCCTCTCTACTGCCAAGCCC
>NW_010099989.1:3738-5379 GCF_000699245.1 Pterocles gutturalis | reverse complement strand
TGCCTGACAGGGTCGGCGCGGCCCGGCAGGGTCCATGGGTATTAGGAAACGATGCTAAAACATGACTCTCACCTCCAAGGCAGACCCCTGGTAAGGATGGAGCTTGCTGGAGCCCGGCTGTGCATCCCTGGTCCCCAGGAACAGCAGAGGGGTTTGGGGGTGGAAGACAACCCCCGGCTGGGTGGAGAAGGGGCAACCCAGCTTTGCGAGGACGTGGTCGCCGCGCTGGGACTCAACCATCTGTCCAGCAAAATTGGGAACCCTCAGCAGCTGCGGAGCAGCCCCATGCCTCCATGCTGGCTGCCACCGCCTCTGCTCTCCAACACTCCCGTGCCGATTTCCAGCAGCCCCAGCTCGGCGTTACCAGCAGCTCCGCTGGCTGCTCGGCCCCGGTGCTGTGCTCCAGCAGGATTGCCAGCCAGCCAGCACTCCCCGTTCCCCAGCCGTGCTCTGTGCCTGCCAGCCCGGCGAGGGCTGTCCTGACATTTCTCTGCCTTTTTAATGAGCTCTGAAAGTCCCCAGCCAGGCGCTCGCTGAGCCGCGTTCGAAGGCGCAGCCCCGCTCCACCGCAGCAGCTTCATTAACGGGGCCGGTTAGCAGAGCGGAGACTTGGCTCTCAACTCCTGCTCTGGGGGAGGGATTTTCAGGGCTGGTACCAATACATCCAGCATGACCTCAGCCACAGGCAGGGAAACCATCCAGAGAGACTGCTCGACCCCTCTGTGTCTTTGCTTCCCGTGACCAGGGATGTCCTTGCAGCTCTCGGGGTGTTGAGTGGGACCTTTCTAGCCCTGTAGGGCTCGCAAGCGATGCAAGGGCTGCCCTGGGACATGGGAAAGGCTCTTCTTGGGTCACCCCAAGAGCTTCTGGCAGCCCCAAGACCATGGCTGGTGCGGGATGTGCCGTAGGGATCCCTGCGCAGCTGCCTTGCCCTGAAAGGGCTGGTTCCCGGTCCTGCAATCGGAGAGAAAATGCAGCCACGCCAAAAGGGGCTGTTTCTAGACAGAACTCATTAAACCCACACTCGCCCCCTCCGCCGCTCGTGGAGGGGCGCATTGTTTTGGCAAATGTTCCTTGTGCATGTCCTTGTCAGCATCACAGAGCCCTGCTGCTCTCGGGCTCTCCCCATCTCCAGAAAAACATCTCTCCAGCTTGGCCACAATGATTGAGGAGCTTGTGACGAGCCATGGGACAGGGCCATTGCCACACAGGTCGGTCTTTTCATTGGGCCCTTTTCAAAGTGAGATATTGCAGCAAGGGGATCTCTCTGAGCTGCTTTGCTCTGAAATTTATCCGTCAGCAGCCAGGAACGGACCCCTTCCCAAATGACACCTCCACAAAACACACGTTGGCTTTGGGGGTAGCTGCAAAAAAATTTCTTTACATGCCATTTTTGGGTGGTTTCAATTCATTTTTTTAGATTCAGATTTAAAAAAAAAAAAAGGGTTTTCTGTATTGTCAGACTCATTACTGAGGCCCTTTGCTATTTTAACCTAAAACTTACAATAACGTCTGGCACGCAAGGAGCATTTTTGTATTTCAAAGCTCTTTGCAAACTGTCCGAATCCAGGTGTGTCAGCTCAGACTAAGCGGCTGTCGAAATCCGGGGGCCTGATTCTGCATTGGCGCTCCTTTTCCTCC
>NW_010099989.1:2887-3694 GCF_000699245.1 Pterocles gutturalis | reverse complement strand
CATCAAGAGTGACGGAAAAGGTAACTGTTCCAGAAAACTGGGAAGCTGATGGGTCTGGAGCGGAGATGGAGGAAGGGTGATGGAGAAACCCCGTGGAGGCGGCACAGCCTGCGGTGGCTGTGGCAGGTTGCATTGCCCATGCTTGGCACGGCGTTAGTGTTTCGTGCGGATTTGCCTGGGAGCTAAAAGAAACTATCCCTAGGCTTTATCCCCTGATGGGATCCGTAAAGTTTTATGGTCCCACATCTGCGACCACAGTACGTGTGTGTGGGCGTGGGAGTGAACCCGTGTGAGGGTCAGGACAGGCTGCGGTTTCAGCCCCGGCGTCCTGGACCTGGTTGGGGGCTGCACAGGAGTGAGGGTCCTGAGCCCCCGCTGATGCTCACCCTTGCTCGCCCTGGTGCTCTTGGTCCCTGTGTGCCAGGGAGGGTGGGCTGCGGGAGGACTGAGCCCCCCGGGGCGCTTGTATCTCCCAGTCTCAGAGGTGGGGTTATTGGCAGAAACCACGGTGAGGGTGTTAGGGAAAGGGGGATGCTTGGGGAGCGATGGCCACGTGCTGGAAGAGCTCCTCTGCTGCACCGCAAGGGCTGATGCAGCTGCCCTGGAGCTGCCCTGCTCCCCTTGTATGCCGGGGCTCCCCGCTGTCCGCTCTCCAGGGAAGGGTGTTTTTCAAAAAGGAGTGATTCCTAAATTACAGATGGGGAAAATGAGGCACAGCAACGAGCCTGTGGACATGGGGAGGATGCGGGTGAGCTGCAGCCCCACTCTCCCAGCTGTGCTGGCCGGTGTGCCCACTTGGGAGCGATC
>NW_010099989.1:2244-2856 GCF_000699245.1 Pterocles gutturalis | reverse complement strand
GCCCCCAGTCCCCAGCTCCAGCCCCAGCAAGGGTTAAGGCAGCTGCTGTGAGATGGAGCCGCAGAGGCCCCAGAGCCCCAGAGCTCCAGCGGAGGAAGATGAGCCTGGCGAGGAGACTGTGCTTCCTCCGGTGAGAGGCTCCCCCGCCGAGGAAATTGTCAATTAGCAGCATAGTTTTAACCACACAGCGCAGATTCCCATGATCCGGTGGCTGCTCAGCCAGAAGTCCCCATTATTCGTGTTTATGTCCCCAGGGAGCCCAGAGGCCCGGCGAGATCAGGACCCCACTGTGCTGCTGGCAGGACGGCGGGGAGTTGCTACGGCTTCAAGCACTAGCAGCAGCTGCAAGGGCTGGGAACCTGATGCCCAGCTCAGTGCCTCAGTTTCCCCACCTGCAAAGCATGGAAAGGCTGGGGGTGGTGGAGGACGTGGCTGGGCAGAGGCTGGAGAAGGGTCAGAGGGAGCTGGACGGGGTTCCTGCGGGATGTTGGCACTGCAGCCCTCCCCATCGCTGCCTTTTGTCTGGGCATTGCTGCCTCTCTGCCCCCACCCTCAGGGCACAGGATCAGGACCCAGATTTGTTCCAACCCTTTATATCCGGAGGTGCTGCAA
>NW_010099989.1:1928-2178 GCF_000699245.1 Pterocles gutturalis | reverse complement strand
AGCAGGAAAGCACAGAGAGACCGTCTGCCACCAGGCACAGGCAACTCCCCCGTCACAACTTTGACAACAGAAATGTGGCTGCTAATAGGTTTTTCTGTTTTCACTGGTCTGCACACAGGGTCTGCACACAGGGTCTGCACCAAAGGGGTGCCCACAGCTGTGCATACCCCTTCTCTCTCCCTGGCCACCCTTATCACATCACTTTCTGCCTCAGTTTCCCTAGCAAGGCCGTGAGCAACACCAGCCCTGT
>NW_010099989.1:228-1823 GCF_000699245.1 Pterocles gutturalis | reverse complement strand
CCGTCCCCTCCCCAGCCCCGACCTCTGGAGCTGCTGAATCATGTCTTGGGAAGCAGCTGCCGCCCGCCCGGGCTCCACGCATGACCCATTTCTCCTGGCGGCTGATGCCAGCTGGGAAACGCAGCTGGGAGAGCGGCGGCCACCGGTGCTCCCAACCCCGGCCAGGGCTGCCCTGCTTTCGTCCAGCACACGCGTCCCCGGGGAGCTCAGGGTGAGCTCTTCGGAACTGGGGGGGGGAGCAGGGCCGAAGGCAGCAGCTCGAAGCCCTCTCCAGGGATGGAGTTTGCTGCTGGGGGGCAGCCCGGCCGGTGGAGCCGAGGCTTCGGGGTGCAGGCAGGGGCGCTGCTTCACCCAGTGCTGCTGGAGGGCACGGCAGCTCTCCCAAATTACACCACCATCACCAGGAACATGCACCGAAAGTCCAGACCTCACTTGAAGCTCTGGCTGAGGGAGCAGGTGGTGGGTGTAGCTGGGACATCCCAGGGCAGGTGCCACTGCCAAGCACATAACAGCTCCCGAGGAGCCCAGGACCACCCTAGGAGCCAGCTCAGTCCTGTCCTGCTGCCACAGCGGGGAGAAACCCCCCACCATGGAGCCACAACTCCCTGGGAAAACAAAACAAAACAAAACAAAAAAAACCCAAAAAACTGGACTAGAAACTTCTACCGGGAAAGTTTGAGTTGGGACCAAAGCTTGGCTGCATGGTCCCCACTGCCACAGCTCACTGTCCCTTGTCCCCAGCCCTGCTCCGAGCCCCATGACTGCACACAGGGGAACCAAAAGCAATGCGCTGCCCTGGGTGAATCCCCCATGGCATTGCCACCCGCGGCACCTGGCCACCCTCCCTGCGCCCACGGCCATGCAGGCACACGGCTGTGCTTGCGGACGGGGCCATGGCACGAGCTGGTGCCGGGAAGGAGCTGGCTGTGCACGGCTGCTGGCCAAGCCCCATGCAGAAGCTCATAGGATGGGGAAAAGGGTAATTTTGCATTGCCCAGACCTCTGCTGTGCGAGCTTCAAACCGCGGGACTGTCACACCTCCTGACACCTCCGTTGGCTACATGGAGTGGGGGGTCTTGGGGGAATGGGCTCAGCCATCAGCTGGCTCTGCGAGAAAGAAATGTTTGAGAAGGTGGAGAGGGGACTCAAATGTCATTTTGGATTCTCTGTGGAGGGGTCTTGCTAGGAAGACCCCCCTGCAGGGCTGGCAGCAAGCCTGGAGAGGAACCAGCTGTGCTCAGCAGCACATCCGAGGAGCCTCTGCTCTCTGCAGATCCCGTGGGCTCGGGGCATCAGCTCTCAGCCTCTTCGAAAACTTTTGGATGATAAACAGCGCATCCATCCAAGGGGTCCTCCGAGCACCCACAGTCCCCTGCCGCAGGAGCAAACTGGGAAGGACACAACCTGCTCTCCTGTCACCTATCGGGGTGCCTGGGGCTAGGTCCAGGCGGGAGCCTGACCAGGGAGATCCCTGCGTTGCTGCTCCCTGGGATGGGTGGTGGGAGCTTTGTCTCTCTGGAAAGCATCTTTGCTGTTTGCCAACAGGTCAGTGCGGGCATCTCGCCTGCCCCTCTCCTCACCCTGCCTGTCCTCCT
>NW_010099989.1:0-208 GCF_000699245.1 Pterocles gutturalis | reverse complement strand
CCCTGCTGGTGCTGCACCCCACGGACACCCCAAACTCCTGGTGTCCGCAGGACCCTGTGGGAATCCCACTCGGTGCGTTCCCAGGGTACCCGTGTGAGGGTCGCACCCCCCCCCAAGACCCCCCCCCTGCCTCTACCCAGCCCCCCCTGAAGAGCATCTCCCCCGTTTTGGCTTCAGGCACACACACGGCGTTTGTGAGCTGCCCGTC
>NW_010099988.1:0-5945 GCF_000699245.1 Pterocles gutturalis | reverse complement strand
GGAGGAGGAAGGAGCGGGGACTGACTGCACCCCCCATTCCCTGCCCCCTGCGCAACCAGGGGGAGAAGGTACAGAACAAAGCCTTTGGGCTTTGGGAAAAAAAGGGAGGGGTGGGGGAGAAGTGCCTTTTTAAGATGTTTCTCTCTCTCAGTATCTTGCTTCTTGTTGTAAATAGTTAATAAATTCAATTGGGTTTTTTTGTTCTTCCCAAACAAAAGAAGGCTTCTTGCCTGTGACCCTAAGTGGTGAGTGAAACCCTCCCCATCCCTGCCTCAGCCCACCAGGTGTTCAACAAAAACTGTCCCTGTGGCTTTATAAACCACAACAAAGTGTTTCTCCTTCATGCTTTTTCTGCATTTTAGTGTAAAATCAATAAATAATATTTGGTCAGAATGATAATGTGGATGTTGTGACAACACATCAATTATGTAGACGGGTATAAAAATGTTTTGTATTGCCAGTGTATTTCCACCATCACTCTCTTGTTTTGTTTTTTTTTTGTTTTTTTTTTTTATGTTTGGCTCTGAAAATAATTAGACACAGCTGTCAGTGAACAACTTTACGCATTTTGTTTTACGGGATGAGGATTTCCCATAACTTATGAAAGCTTTCATGTTAAAATAAAAACACATACAGCTTTTCAAACTATATTTATATCAAACTCTATCTATATTGTCCTTAGCAGGCAATTGAACCTAGAAAAAAACCCAACTACATTGATAATGTCTAGAAAAAACCCACTATTAACTGGTAGCTTGAGTCTGTTACAGAAAGAAGGTCAGTGAAAAGGCACAGTCTACAAGTAAGACACCACAGTTACAGGTTTGTAATAACCAACAAAAGCACTCATCGGTGAGAGCACCTTGCACATAGCCAATATAACGCAGTAAAGCAACATGACTTAGCTTTGGCCTCTGAATGTTCAAAAGCTTCCCTCTAAATCCATTTTGACTATGCATTAAGAGAATTGTGGGCATTTCTTCAGGACCCTACTACTACTGACCTTGAAAAAAGCCTGTTGCATGAACATGTATCAAAATCTACCTCTATGAATTTTTGAAGTACTCTGTAAATAAATACTTTTACTGAGATACTGGGTGAGAACTAAGTTCTTGATCCCATAGTTTCAGATACATGCAGTTCTCTGCCATTTAGACCCAAATATGATTTCTGTTATTGAAGGACAGAACTCACTCTTTAAATTACAATCTGACAATGAAATCAGCATGCATCTACACTCTCTGTCTCTCTTTCTTCCTTCCTCTTTCTTTGTCACAAATGCATTCTGCTTAATGGGAAACAACAACAAAATGTTCCCTACTAAATGACCAGCTGGAGTACATGGAGCTCCGCCTGGAGATGGATAAGGAGGTGACTGAGAGCTTATGGGTCAGGATTTAAGGGAGGGCAGGGACAAGGGACATTATAGTGGGGGACTGCTATAGACCACCTGATCATGAAGACTGAGTGGATGAGGCCCTCTATAAACAGACAGGAGCAGCCTCACGTTCACAAGTCCTGGTCCTCATGGGGGACTTCAACCACCCAGATATAAATTGAAGGGACAATACAGAAGGGCATAAGCAAGCCAGGAGGTCCCTGGAATGCATTGATGATAACTTCCTTCCCCAAATGATAGAGGAGCCAATGAGGAGCATTAACTCAGGACAGCATCCCAACAAAGAGGAAGTCAGGCAAAAATGCCAGAAGGCCTGCATGGATGAAAAAGTGTCCTGGTTTCAGCTGAGACAAAGTTAACTTTCTTCATAGCGGCTAGTAAGAGGCTGTGTTTTGGATATGTGCTGAGAAGAAGGCTGCTAACACACTGATTATTATAGTTCCTGGGAGGACAGTCAAGGACTTTTCAGCTTCTCTGCTATGCCAGCGTCTGCAAGGGCAGAAGAAGCTGGGAGGGAGCACAGCCCCAATTACTAGCTTGGGATTCAATCTTAGGTTTAGGAGTGAGACCCAAATTGGCCGATAGTCTGTTCTAGATCATGCATGTTACACCCAGTATATAAGTCTCTGTCCAGAAGTGAGCTCTCTTGCTCTGGGTTGTCTCCCTCTGGGTCTCCCACCTCTCATTGCTGTCTCAGTCTCTCAGACACTCAAGCTCTTACGTCCTTCCTGGGATTGAGGTTTCAGGAATCTCCCTGCTCTGGGATCATTAGCAGGGAACGGGTTGAGCCTTGGTCATCAGGTGGTGAGCAGTATCACTGTGTATCACTCATTTCTATATTTGTATATATTGCTATTACCATTATTATTTCCAACATTATTGTAGTTTAGTTATTAAATTGTTCTTATCTCAACCCATGAGTCTCTTTTCCCTTTGCACCTCTAATTGCCTTTCCTATCCCCAGGACGGGGGGACAGTGAGCGAGCTGTTCCTATGGTGTTGGCTGCCAGCTAGGGTCAAAACCACAATGAAATATTGTACAAACTCAAACAAAAAAAAAGAAGCCTACAGAGGGTGGAAGCAAGGACAAGTAGCCTGGGAGGAATACAGAGAAATAGTCTGAGCAGCCAAGCATCGGGTTTGGAAAGCTAAAGCCCTGACAGAATTAAATCCGACCAGGGACATCAAGGGCAACAACAGAATCATAGAATCATTAAGGTTGGAAAAGACCTCAAGGATCATCAAGTCCAGCTGTCAACCCACACCACCTAACTCACTAAACCGTGTCCCTAAGCACCACATATCCACGTTTCTTGAACCCCTTCAGGTATGGTGACTCCACCACTTCCCTGGGCAGCCTGTTCCAATGTCTGACCACTCTTTCAGTGAAGAAATTTTTTTCTAATATCTAGCCTAAATCTCCCCTGACACAACTTGAGGCCATTTTCTTTTGTCTTATCACTTGTTACTTTAGAGAAGAGGCCAGCACCCACCTCACTACGACCTCCTTTCAGGTAGTTGTAGAGAGTGATAAGGTCTCCTCTCAGCCTCTTCTTCTCTAGACTAAACAACCCCAGTTCCCTCAGCCGCTCCTCATAAGACCTGTGCTCCAGACCCCTCAAGAAAAGCTTCTATAGGTACGTCGATGATTAAACAAAGACTAGGGAAAATGTGGGCCCTCTCAAGAAGGAAATTAGAGTCTTGGTTACCTAGGATATGCAGAAGGCTGAGGTACTTAATGACTTCTTCACCTCAGTCTTCACTGGCAAGTGTTCAAGCCACACCGCCCAAGTCACAGGCAGGGACTGGGAGAATGAAGAACTGCCCATGGTGGGAGAAGATCAGGTTTGAGACCATCTAAGGAACCTGGAGCTACCCAAGTCCATGGGACCTCATGAGATGCATCCGTAGGTCCTGAGGAAACTGGTGGATGAGTTGCTAAGCCACTATCCATCATGTTTGAGAAGTCGTGGCAGTCTGGTGAAGTTCTCACTGACTAGAAAATCAGAAACATAGCCCCCATTTTTAAAAAGGGAAAGAAAAAAGGAAGGGGGAACTACAGGCCAGACAGTCTCACCTCTGTGCCTGGCAAGATTGTGGAGCAGATCCTCCTGGAATCTATGCTAAGGCACATGGAAAAGAAGGACAGCCTGCATGGCTTCACTAGCAGCCATCATGCCTGACAAATTAGGTGGTCTTCTACAACAGGGTTGCAGCTTTGGTGGGGAAGGGAAGAGCAACTGACATCATCTACCTGGACTTCTACAAAGCTTTTGACACTGTCTCTCAACACATAATTGTCCCTAAATTGGAAAGACATGGATTTGATGGATGGACCACTTGGTGGAAAACTGGCTAGATAAACAGTTGTGGTCAGCGGCTTGATGTCCAAGTGGAGACCAGTGATGAGTGGTGTTCCACAGGGGTCAGTACTGGGACTGGTGGTGTTTAACATCGAGACATGGACAGTGGGATCGAGTGCACCCTCAGCAAGTTTGCAGATGACACCAAGCCGTGTGGTGTGGTCAACACACTGGAGGGAAGGGATGCCATCCAGAGGAACCTTGATAGGCTTGAGAGGTGGGCCTGTGAAAACCTCATGAAGTTCAACAAGGCCAAGTGCAAGGTCCTGAACCTGGGTTGGGGCAATCCCAAGCACACGTACAGTCTGGGAGGACAATGGATTGGGAGCAGCCCTGAAGAGAAGGACTTGGGGGTGTTGGTGGATGAGAAGCTCAGCATGAGCCGGCAATGAGCACTTGAAGCCCAGAAAGCCAACTGTATCCTAGTCTGCGTCAAAAGTGTGACCAGCAAGCCAAAGGATGTGATTCTCCCCGCTCTGGTGAGACCCCACCTGGAGTTCTGCATCCAGCTCTGGGGCCACCAACATAAGAAGGACATAGACCTGTTGGAATGAGTCCAGAGGGGGGCCACTAAGATGGCTAGAGCACCTCTCATATGAACACAGGCTGAGACAGCTGGGTTGTTCAGCCTGGACAAGAGAGGGTCTGGGAAGACCTTATAGCAGCCTTCCAGTACCTAAAGGGGGCCTACAGGGAGGACAGGGAGCCACTCTTTATCAGGGAGTGTAGTGATAGGATGAGGGATAACGGTTTCAAGCTGAAAGAAGGTAGACTTAGATTGGATATTAGGAAGAATTTTTTTCCTGTGAGGGTGGTTAGACACTGGAACAGGTTGCCCAGAGAAGCTGTGGATGCCCTATCCCTGGAGGTGTTCAAGGCCAGACTGGATGAGACTTTGAGCAACCTGGTCTAGTGGAGGGTGTCCCTGCACATAACAGGGGGTTGGACCTATAGGATCTTTAAGGTCCCTTCCAACCCTAACCATTCTATGATTCTATGAGAGAGACAGTCAATTTTATGGGCACTAAACAAGGTATTAAAAATAATTGAGGTATTATTATTATCAGGTATTATCAGCTGTGGGGCCCCCAACATAAAAAAGACATGGACCTATTGGAGTGAGTCCAGAGGAGGGCCACGAAGATGGTCAGAGGGCTGGAGCACCTCCCCTATGAGGACAGGCTGAAAGAGTTGGGGTTGTTCAGCCTGGAGAAAAGAATTCTCCAAGGAGACTTAATAGCAGCCTTCCAGTACCTGAAGGGGGCTACAGGACAGATGGGGAAACACTCAAGTGTAGTGAGAGGACAAGGGGTAATGGGTATAAGGTGAAAGAGGGCAGATTTAGATTAGATATTAGGAAGAAATTTTTCACTGTGCGGGTGGTTAGACACTGGAACAGGTCGCCCAGGGAAGCTGTGGATGCCCCATCCCTGGAGGTGTTCAAGGCCAGGCTGGATGAGGCTTTGAGCAACCTGGTCTAGTGAAGGGTGTGCCTGCCCATGGCAGGGGGGTTGGAACTCGATGATCTTTGAGGTCCTTTCCAATCCTAACCATTCTATGATTCTAAGATTCTATGATTCTATGTGTCTAGTTTAAACCTTTTTTTCCAAACATAGTCTAAGATTAGTAAATACAAAGATAGAAAATCTCACAAAATCTAACTAAAAATGTTATTTTTCTTTAGCCATGAATCTCTATTACCTGACTGGTCTCCACTTATCTCAAGGAAGATGGAAGGAAATTGCAATTCCCTTGCATTTCTTCTGATACTTGCTACGGCTGTTAAAGAGCTGCTATGTACTGTTACAAAGAGACTTAGATAGTCTTCTAACCACTATGTTGAAAATGTAAATGCTTAAATAAAGTTGAAGAGCTTACTTTCTTAGTGTTAAGCTCTACTGCTCTTCCTCTGAAAATTCTGTTGATAAAACAAGCTGATAGCTCTTGTATGTAATTCATGTTTTTAACATTGTAAAAAAAAAGCTTTTATTTGTGCTATTATTTTACATCTGTTTTATTCGTATTAATCAACAGACCTAAACATTTATGTCCATGCAGAGATTATTCTGTTCTTTATTTAAAATCAACATTTAGAATCAACTGACTTACTGTACTTTATCTAAAGTCCAAACTCAATTGTTGGCTTGAATATTACTGGGAAAAATTTAATGCAATTTAACAAG
>NW_010099987.1:90533-98049 GCF_000699245.1 Pterocles gutturalis | reverse complement strand
TATCCATCGAGTTGTCCACCCATCAAATGTATATGTTTCTTAACACTTAGAGAACACGATGGTTGTTTTGGCTCATGAGTTGGCAACCCCATGAGCTCGCAGCAGCCCAGCTCCCCCAGAGGTAGGCTGCAGGCAGATTTACTCTTTCCTTCTCGTCTGCTCTCATTCTCCTTTCCACTTTGTCTTGAGAGGAACACCTTCCAATCTCCTGGGTTTAGCAAGGGTGCTGGGAACTTGTACGCGCTGTACAGGGTAGTATACCTGTGCAGAAGCTCTCTGAACAAGAAAATTCCCATACCACGTTGCTGAATTTAGTTATTTCCAGTTCTCCTTGTCTCTTTGGTTTTCCCTACTTGCTTAGTATATTGTTGCAATGTCCTGTCTCTGAATCCTTTGGGGTCGACTGTGCTTATCAGAGACCCATAATGGTGCTGTGAGTGTGTGTAGAAGAAGGTAAGGGAAAAAGCTGAATGAGGGGACAGACAGCAACAATTCTTTGTGCCCACTCAGCTTCCAGGTGCAGTCCAAGTCACTCAGGACAACCCATGGCCGTTACAGTCTGTGCTCCCACACACGGTGGCTGTGGTGGCCATTAGGAAGGATGCAGACAAAGCTCTTCAAAGTTAACACAAATATTTCCTTCAAAATACAGCTTAGAAACAAAATACAGCTTAGAAACAAAATAAACTGAACTCAATTTGTTCTGTGTAATACTTCAGATGTAAAACATTCTGCAGCTGGAAAAAATCATTATGAGATTAAAAAACCCTGCACTGGGACTCTAGGAATGAAGAAATGAAAAGACAAGGTTCAGTGTCAGGCTGTATTTCTACTGTCTCAAAATAATGCTATATACTGTTACAATAGGTACATTTAAACTGATGAAACTTCTATCAACCCTGCTATGGAATGGGTGGTGGTGTCTTTATTTCACATGGATTCTAACTCTCTCTCTCTGTTAGTAGAAAACCCCATCAACTTCTGTGTGAATGTCTCTAGCTAAAATAATTTAATTTAATATGATCAAAGTTTTATAAAAAATTATTTTACACAGCAGGCAATAGTGTGTAGCTACAATATATTTCAAAACCTGATCTTTATTATCTGTATATCTACAATGAGATTTAGATTTGTTTCTTCACTATAAAACAGTTTCAGACAAACTTTCCAAAACAAAAACTAAAATCAAAGAACACTTTAGGAATAGAAAAAATAAATTTGTAATGAAGACTTTATGTTCTGTACAGATAGTAAATGAAATTCTAGGAACGTGAGTATTTTTCATCGTAATTTTTCATAGTAAAGATGTCATCATAATAAAAGTAGGTTTTTAAATTAGTGACATTTGCAAATTGGTTTCAGATTTATGAGAAAGCTGTGCTGGTGGGAAATAATCCAAGAAAGAAAGCTCAAGAATCTGTTAATTACAAAGTACAATTCTTTCTATGTCTTGAGCTACCAGAAATATCTGCTAATTGCTACCAGCCATCCCCTTTCACTTGAAGCTGATCTAATTAATTTCAAACCACACTTGAATCTCAGAGCCTGGATTCCTAGGTTTCAGAAAATGTATTTGCTCTTGAAGACTTTAATAAAAGCTCACATATCATCTGAATCAAGTAGATGCTTTCAGATAGATCCCACGTTAGTCAATGGTGTATTTTCCTTCCCATGCTCTACTTTCTTTATATAAATACTTCTGATACAAAATGTGTTTGATGTAAACATTTAAGATAACTGTGCTTGTATTTAGGAAGTATTAAGGTCTACTTGTATGTAGTACATGATAATTTAAATGATAATTTTAAAGGAGTTTTTAATCAGCATCTGTTGATGTACAGTTTTTGTTAATCCCTCATCTCACGTGAAGGTAAATTATCACAGAAATTAACTGTAGATTATAATGTGCATGTTATATTTTGCATTCTGGAGCCCTTGTTCAGTATTTCAGCTTGATTTCTATTTTGTGCTTAAGAGTTACCCTAGATCTCTCTGTTCCTTTAACAGATTTAGAACCTGTATTTGGAGACAAGGGGGTTGTTCTGAATTGTATCTAATATTAGAAAATTCCATCTGTCAGCTGTTTATGAGAAGAATATTTGGGTGGGAGGCAGAGAATTCCTAAATACAACTGTAAATTAAAACCAGATGAAGGTGCTATCAGTCATTAAAGCAAGTCAACACCATCTATTACAAAAAGACCACATAGCAAATGAAGGTTTGCACAAGTGTTCAGAAGATTATACTTAAAGTTTTTGAGGGGGAATGGTAAAGCCTGTTCACATTATTTCCCTAGCAATATTTCTGTGCTTTCCCACCACAGCACCATCAGGTGTGTGTTGGGTGTATGGTTTGTTACCTGCAGAAATCACAGATGTGATGAAGGTGTTCAGCCTTTTCCCACCTTGCTTTCCTGTGCAAAGGCAGACTTCAGGATCCCTGTTTAAGTCTGATTGATAGACTGTCAGCTTTAGACATTTGACTAGTCAAAGCAGTGTTTGTTTAGTGAGTAAACACAAAGTGTGCTTTCCTTCCAGTATCTGCCCAATGATCTCCCTTTTAGCCTCAAGCAATAATTCTCTGTGCATTTTGCATTTTAACAGTTGGTTTGCTTTCAGTGCACTACTTGGTTCTTAGCACGTTGGATTTTACGCAGTTTTGAAGTAACCCCTTGTGATGGCTCAAATGAGGATTTGTATTAGATGCAGTGCACTCACACAGATACTGGCCGTGTATATTTTTACACGGATAAGCAGTATCTATGGATGCCATCGTTAAAAGGATTTATTTATATCTTGTCTTGTAGCAATGATAGATGAAGATATCACATTTAACACATAACAGTATTTTCCCAGGTTTTGTTTTTTCAAATACAAATACAACCATAAATCAAATACTTTGTGGGCTATCAGCACCGAATTAGAGAGACTAATATAGTCTTAGTAGCATCCAGCCTTAAGAATTGTTTCCCAGATGGATAAAGAAAGCAAGAGAATTAAGCACACTGATTTCTGAGCAGTCCTTTGGCTCACGGAATTATGTGAGGATACTACAGCATTCATAAGAGTCCTATAAAGTCATGCAGTCAGCTTCTGCTCCAAAATAGCGGTCTGTACTAGAGTAGTAATGATAAGGGCGAACTGAAATGTGTGCTGTAGCCTCAAGGGGCAGCATAGCTAAGGATTATAAACACTTTCATTCAGTTTAAATGCAGAACAGTGGAATTTACCTTGTTGCAATTACTTTTTGCTTTGAATTTTGTTGGAATGAATTAGTAAAGTTTCTCTGAATACAGCGAAGAGCTTGTTATTTATAGCTGAATAACTTCTGACCAAAGAAATTGGAACTTCTCTCCAGGTTTAGTCTTAAAAAAAAAAAAAAAGAGGTTGGGGATGGTGGGATGGTCTTTGTTTTTTTTACCCTGTGTCATAATTTTACAAGCACACGTATTTTTGTAGACTCCTGTGTATCTTCTTTCCTTGCGTAAAGTTGCCTAACATAATATTGTATTTCTTTAAACTAAAAATGGTAACAGATGTTTAGAGAAAAAAAGGGAAGATGATTGGCCACAGTATAATTTGCCTGAATGTGCTATTTTCTCTTTGTCTTCTCTCTGAGGTGTTTTCAAGGGTTATAACACACTTGACTTAAGGAGGACTTGCTGCATACCAGGGTTTGCTCTCTCTCATTCAGAGCTGCTAAGTTCAGCAACTTCTTTTATTGATGGCAAACAGCAAGTGTCATACTATACTGAACTTTTTTCCTTGCTTTTTTCATTGAAAATATCTTGTACTCTGTTCTCGAACATCTTATTTAGGTCTGCAATACAACCACATGCTGTGTTATAATATTGTGCAGGTTAACAGCAATCTGAACATGTACCAAAAACATTATGAAGTTATTTTAATTTAGACAATAACAGGTTGCAATTCTTATAGAATGTGCTTATTGTCTTAAACTTACATCTAATGATGTGAGGAACAAATGCGATAGGTATCAAACAAAACAACACAGTTTTGAAAACTGGAGTTTACCTAAGTATGCAGCTTCTGGTTTCCACTGAAGACAGTACTGCACCAGATGGCTATCTGCTAGAACTTTCATTTCCTGTTTTATCCTACAAATTTATTCACTTAGGCGCTAAATTCCAAGTTGTTTTTAAAGTGAGGTGCAGTATTGCTGCTTAATAATTTTTCATTCTGGTATTTTGATAATTACTGAACTTTTAGGAACGTGTTATCACGTTCTTTAAAAAAAACCAAGCTACCTTTTTTCCTTTTCCCAAGGCATTGTTTAGACAACAGCTGGATTAAAGAAGGTCACCATATGTCCCGTCATAACTCTAACGTGTCTAAATGCTGTTGGTCTATACCTTTGCCCTTCATGACAACTTGGTAAAAAGAGTTTAAAAGGTAAGGGAGATGTGTGGAAAGAATAAAGTCATGGGGGCAGTGGAGCTTGACCTTCTGGATTATAGGGATGTTAGCCATTCCAGAGGATTATGGAATATTTAGTTTTTAGAAATTATGAAAAATTATGTTAATCAGTCTGAGTGTAGTGCACTGTGACTGGACTTTAGTTTTGCTGCAGCTGGTAGCAAAAAAAAAGGTGTGCTACTCTTTCAGTCATAGCTAAGGTATTTTCTGTTGTGTTCCATAGTGTGGTTGTGTTCCAATGCTATGTTAATTTTTCACATCTTTCATTTACATTCCTAATTGAACTATTAATGTGGACTTGAAACACAGGGTAAGTCTTTCTTTTAAGTCCTTAATGGCTCTCCTGGTGGTCCTTTTTCTTTTTCTTTTCTTTTTTTTTTTCCCCCCGATTATGTCACCAGTAATGAGAATTGTTCTCTTTGATTTTAGGCTGAGCTGTATACTCTGAGATTTAAATGTATGCAAACACACAAGTTCAAAGAATTAGTAAAGAGCAAATAAGATCACAAAAGTAGACTGAGATCACTAATCATAAGAGTGATAAACAAATGGTCTCAAGTCAGCATATGCTTATCGTGAGTATTTACGCTAATTTAGAATTGTGAATGGAAAAATTTTAAACAAAATAAAGCAATAAAAATCTTCATCTTCACAGGCTAATAGCCAGGTTGAAGGGAATTTTAGCTGCTGATAACTTAAATTTAAAATTATTAAAATAAAATAAAGAAACCTGAACATTTGGCTTCTTCTGAACTAAATCGTACACTGCAAACTGCATAGGAATAGGGTAGTTGAAGTTATTAAGTGATATCTCAGATATAAGCTGATTAAATATGTATCATGGACATAAACCATGTTAATTGGACCCTATATGGAAAAGAATTGGGTTTTTTGACCAATGCTAGAAGACTGTTCCCTAAGAGATTTATTCCCACTCTCTAGTCTTCTGGTATCTGTGATTTCCCTGAACGACATGACATGAGATCTTCCCAAAATAGCAAATTGACAATTATCAGTTAATCTCCAATAATGGTGCAATAAATGGCCCATGTCACAAAGAGATAACCTACACCCAAACAGAATGCAATTCATTTTAACCAGGGAACCTAATATAGCACAAATTCTGTGAGCAAAAGCAGTCAACCACTAAGTAACAGAAAACACTTAGCTAAGCTAAGTAAAGAAAAAAAGCACTTTGTAATCAGTAGCAGGCTTTACAAAACCGTTCCTCCTTCATTCCCTTACTCCCTCTTCCTCAGGGAAATCTACAAATTACCTTTAGAAGTTGACCCTGGAGTCATAAATCTAAGAGAGATTAACAAATTACAAATCACAGACTCAGTAGATATATTAGTTTTCTGGCATACTGTAAATTTCCTCACACCCAACTTTCAACTAAACCATCAGTGTTCCAAAATCAATATTTAGCTTTCTCTCTTTGTCCGAGAGGGCTAATGACTTAATCATCTCCATCTCTCCTAACACTCTTTTCTATTCTTCTGGTTCTGATTGCTATTTTACCTCAAATTGTTTAATTGATTTATATAGTAAATTAACCCCAATGAAAAGTTCTGATGTCTGCTGGTTTTGGTTTACTTTTATGTCAGCCTTCTTGAAAGAAATTTAAGAAGCAGCAGAAAAGCTAGACTCAAGAGTAAACTCTCCAGTGATTGCAAGTGATATTTGTGCATAAGTTTCATTTTAATTCTGATACAAAGGTGATGTACATTTGCTAGAAACTGTGATAATTAAAATTTCATAGATGTCACGTCAGAAGATTTCTCTGCTTCATGCACAATGTTTGGAATTAGATAAATACAATGAATACATGGTAAGAGCAACAATTTCATGCAAAACAGCCATACTGTCTTCACATTTTTGTGAATTAGCTATGAAGTTGCTCCTTAAACACTTTTGAAATTGTATTCAGGGTAGCCTGCTCAAATTAAATTTTCACAGGTGAAATATTTAAATTTTCCATTATTTCTTTAGCTAGTATTTTTATTCGTTGTTAAAATGCTTGTCATACATTTCTGTAGCCCAAATTGCCATATTAGCACCTTCTACTGTAAAATCCAGTATAATTACTATGGCAATGTTTTTACTATTTCTGTGAATTGTCTGAAGCTGGCAAAGCTTAATGAGACATGCTTGGCGTGATAGATGGATTAGTGTGAAATTTAATTTGTGTTAATCCACCTTACACGGGAGAAGTAGGGGAGTAAAAAAATGTAAGCAGGAATTAACTCTTTTAAAGTACAGCATCATTATTATTAAATACTCATCCTCAGGGATCTATTTCATGAGTTGTAGGGGATCTAACCGTGAGACTGCTATGTCTGTATTAGATTATACACTTCAAGGCTTCTCTTACGTTTAGTTTTTTGAACTTAATTTCATATTTTTCAGAAAATTACTTCTAGCTAGTCAACATTACGATCTGCGTCATAGCGTTCTTTAAGGCTCAGCTTTCAGGAATAGATGAGGATTGTAGAGATTTCACTGTGTGCAAATCTAACATAACCTAAGGGTTTTCAAATATGAAATCACCAGTTTCCCTAGACTCCCTGAAAACAACTGGAATAAAGTGAATTGTCCTAAGGCCATCCAAAGCCGCAAAGCAAACACTTCGCTTTAACAGATAGTGTCACTGGGATTTATGAAATTAAGTTAAATTATTAATATGAACATTTCAAAGCAATGAGTACACTTAGAAGAACCTGAGCGGATCTGGAGCTTCTGTTCCATTTTCTAAATGAAAGATACTTGTGATTAATAACATGTAGCAGCTTTCAAAAATTTTATCAGTTTAGTAGGAAACTTTGCACATCGATCTTAGGTTTAGATCTGTTTCAATCATTTACCATTGACTGATATATACATCAAGAACATTGTACTAAGAAGGCTGCTATACACATTTGTTAATTCTTAAATGGAAAGATCTACCATTCTTAAAAAACAACAAAGCTTTCCAAAAACCAAAAAATTCAGTGTGATAGCCCTTGCAGACTTTGGTGTTTTTGGAATGGTTACAAGTTGACAGAGAGTTTGCCTTGGAGGTATGTGGAAACCACAGATAT
>NW_010099987.1:51938-90519 GCF_000699245.1 Pterocles gutturalis | reverse complement strand
AATTCATAGTTTAAATTGGGATTTCAAACATACGGAATTTTCAAGACTGGCTGACCAGTACCATAGTGTCTCTGAGTCTCTGGAAGGGGAAATAAAAACTAGCAAATGTAAGAAAAAATAGCAGATGAAAGCTAACCAAGGAAACTATTAAACTAAATCTGCAATGACTGTAAAATTTGCCCTATGAAACTTAATAGAGCAAAATTTTGCAAAATGTTTGAGATTAAAGTATTCTACTAAGAAAAGACTAGCCCGTGTTCTGATGAGTTGCTTATCAGTCAGCAAGGACTGAAGATAAAATAAAAGGTATGTAATTACATTTATTTTTTAACTTACTTTGACCAAAAAAAAAAAAACAAACCAGTTTTAAATTCCTATTTTTGTGGAGAACTAGGCAAGGTATTGGCCTTAGAGAACTAACAGAATACAGATATTTTTAAAAAATGAAAGAAAAAATTGAAAGTTCTGCAGTCATACTGTTATTGCGAAAGCCAAATACACAAGTTTAATGAGAGATTGCTGTAAAGGTCTGAAAATTTAAGGGAGATGAAACTTTTTTTTTGTAAATGGCAGCCTTTCTATGATCCTGTCTATGCATGATCTCCTTTAGAAGGAAAACCTCCAGCTTTTACTTACAACTGTAAACACAATCTGATAGGAAAAGCTTGCATTGATACCGTTTAATCTCTTGTTTTGAAGTCTGCCCACAGATATGTTTTCTGCGGTATATCCTGGCTTTTGTACATGGCCTAACATATGGGACTGCTCAATGAAGACTTCAGGTGCTGGTATGGCATGACTGAGTACATTGATGACAACGTTTAGATCCAGAAGCAACAAATTATCTAGCTAACAAAAGAATGCACAGTGTCATTAAATAGCACTTTTCTTCTTTGGTGTCATAATATGTAGCATTTTTTAGGGCATATGGATGAGAAGTGACTTTTGAGTTTAGCTTAGCTAGTGAAGTCGATGTGTATGTAAGAATTGTAGCTATAGTGTAAATAATGCAATTTATCCTTAACGTATTTCCATCTTCAGCAATGAAGAAAATGTGTGATAGAAGTAAATTTAGTATCTAGATTGATGTCAATTTATCCTGTTGTCTTATGTGGCCCTAAAGTATAGTTTAAATTGTCAGGTTATTTGCATTTTGAAGGAAGATAACTAAAAATAAGATATGCAATTATCCAAAACTGTGCAAAAAAACCCTGTTTTCTTTATTTTCTTGTCATTTCATTTTATGTAAACATTTGACGGTGAAATTTGAAAAGTTCAAAATGGTGATTAAAATTCAAATTAGTCTTTTTAATCAGCACCTAATCTCTCAAATACTTGATTAATAATGAATGCTGTTTTATTCATTAATGTGCCAATTTATGTGCCAGTTTGACGCTAATTTTTTTATTAATATATTGGCTTTTAAACTTCCACATTGTTTCCTGTCATCAGATAACTGTAAGAGTATTTGTACTCTTCTACTGCGATCTTAGTTTCAGTACATGATCTTGACATAACACACAAAGCTGAGAAAAAACAGTTTCTGGTCCAAATATTTGAATCGGGGGAAGCAAAAATTATAGTGTGTTATTTTGCTAAGTGTTAGGGATTCAGACCAGCCACCCTGACTTTCACAGGTTCTCACCTGATATATGTGGAAGGTGCGTGTGCTCAACAGCTTTGAGAGTTAGGCTGCATTCCTAAATGCTTTTGTATAGATTGCAGTATGCGAGTTTTGAATTTAGGTGCTTACGCTATGGCATCTGACCTTTTTGTAGGTGTTACTCTTCTTGCTCATCCATCCAAAGTGTGAAGAATGAGATGAGAACTCATACTTTTCCTTTCCAAAATGTGCAAGCCCAAGACAAGATTAAGGTGATCTCCTGCATTTCTTTATCAGTGTTTATGTCCCTGTGAGCTACGCATGCAGAACCGTGGCAGTAGGGTTATTGAAACAGAACCTAAAAATCCCAGTTTGTCATTGGCAAAACAGACTTTGCCAAGTGGCAGGTACCTAAATTTTCTGAATAGTTATACTTTCAGATTGTTTTCTAAATTAGCAAACTGGATTGAGTGTTGCTGCAATTGCATGTTTAGCATCTTTCCACAGGGGCGGAAGTTAAGAAAAGTTCAACAATATCAGCAATATTTTAAGTGTGCTTAACACATGGTATTGACTCTCTTTAGATCATTTTTTTAAAAGTTAACATTAGAGAGAAGTAATCAGCTTTTTAGTCTCTCTTGTGTCATTTCTGTGACGATGCTGATGTCTCTCACCAGTCTACTTAGAACTTAGAGGGAAGTGCAGAGGTGGTGGGAGCACAGAAACCCAGCCTGGAGAGCGTATGTACAATGCCTGCTGGACTGGAACATGTTACGAAATAATTCCATTTATAAAGAGCTAGTTTAGTTTTACAAGCATCAGTGTGTCCTAGAGTTTTTTTTAGTTTAGTTTTACAAGTTTAGCTTTACAAGCACGTTTTGTTACCCAGTGTGTAATACATGAAAATATGACTCTTAGTGTAGGAGATCCCTAATAAGGAGGGTTGCAAACTGAAGCAATAGAAATTTAGGATTGTGAGAGGACTCAGACCACTGGGAATACAAAATTTCCAAGGGGGAAAAAAAAACAAACTTACAAGACTCAGCAACTGTGGATGCAAGAAATAACTCTGGGTATTAAAGATAAGAAATTGAAGGTAGGGGGTGTTTTTATGTTTATTTTTTCTGAACAGTCTCAGGAGGAGGTGGGGAAGTGGAGGATGAGAAAAATGGAGCTAAAAGTGCCAGGAATAAAGTCTGACATGCTGAAAAAGCTGATAAAATTTGTTAATTAGTGCTGTTGTCGCAGACAGCGTAAGATTGTAAGAGAGCTAGAGTGGTGTTTTTTCTGTTTTTGTTGACTTTTTTTTTTTAATTGCTGGGTTTTTGCATGCAACTCAGACATATTATAAACTTGGAGATACTACAAAATTCAAAATTTAAGACAATCTAATTTTTAGATTTTAGTTTTGACAGTGGACGGAGTTTAGAGTTCTCAAGAAATGTAACATTTCTATTGAAATTCTTTGGATTTCTGTTGCTGTTTTGAAAGAACTTCCTACACCCACGTGATAGGTAATTACATGAAAAAGAACAAATAAACATGAAAAGCAACAACCAGATCAGCAAAATGAGCTATTACAGTTTTTGTTGAACTAACTTAAATTAGACAATACAATTACCAAATCAAACTGGGTCAGTGGATTAACTACAATGATAAAACCCAGCAGTTATCAAATTAATATAGCCAGTAATAGCATAATGAGATTAATTCCGTTTATAGACAATTCAGATGAATTCTGTCCTCAAGAATATACAGAGATTGTCTCATTCTAAAGCACAAACCAAGTGTGATGAATTGGACAACATAACATTTCAGAATAATCTCCAAATAGTTTATCCTTTTGTTCCTAAAGCAAATGTGGATTGCTGATTTCCTTACAAAATCCCACAGTGTGGGGAAAAAAAAAAAAAAAAAAAAAATTCATCTCTGCCAAGGCAGAACAATTTTAATAATTAGATTCAGGGAACTGTTGTGGGTACCTTTTTCTAAAAAATTTGTACTAAATTCAGATATTCAGAAGAATTTATTCATTCATATCCCTGAAGAAGTTCATCAAAATATGATCGGTGTGATTCTTTTTTTTTTTTGTATTTGAAGAAAAGAACAAATAAAAAAAATAGTTGTTTGAACGGGGTGAACCTTTTATAGGTCACATCTATAGTACAAACTTCATAATATATTCAGAATCAGGTGTCATCAGATCCAAGGTGATACAACTTCTGGCATTTGGTCTGCATGAAACTTTAAGTTAGGCTTTCACTTGTTTGATGAGACTTTGATTCTCATCTCTCTGTAATATCATCTTCAGAAAGCAGAATGCATCAGTCTGTCTTAACTGAAAAATTCACCATTCCTACTTCTCCCCGCTGGGCTCTCTTTAATGAAAATTCATGTCATTATTACCGATGCAAACTCAAAAAAGGGGGTGGGGAGAAGCAAGAGCAAGATAGAGAAGCAGCGATGTGATGAAGGAATTTGTCCATGCCGGATACTTGCTGAGGTGCCAGATAATGTGTATCTTTGAGCGTTTTTGGTGTGACAATTTTATTTTATAATAATGTGATCGAGCAAATTATGACAACTTCTCCACAAATTATTAGTTTTATTGGACCTGCTAAACCCAAACAGATATCTGTCTCTAATATTTTTTATTTTTTTTTTTTCGGACCGAGAGCCTCCGAGGACGCTCCTAAAGCAAGTAATTCAGAAGAAAGTCAGAAATGTAAAAGGACTGTCAACTATATCTCTAGATTCTTGTGAAAAACACATGGGCCTGCAGGATTGGTCTGGTCAGAGATTCATAAATAAGCAATTAAAACAGACTCATAAATGAGACTTACCTGTTTTAAAGCATTTGAGCACTGCATGAAAGCTAGGGCCACAGCATGAGAGTGCAGGAGCCCTACCAGCAACACTGCAGCAAAACCCAGCATCTCACAGTGTTTGCCAGTAGAGCACCAAGAGATGCAAAAGTGGCATGTACCCGGAGAAAAGGAGCTGCTGGCAGTGTTTTTTATGGAACAGAACAGTTACATCGATTCATCTCTGGACCCAAATTGAATGTTAGAGTCTGGATCCAAGGTGTCATGAAGAGTCCACTACCAAGGACACCCTCGTTATCACAGTGCATGTTATTTAGACTCCAGCCCTTGATGTGAAAATAAAGGAAAGTCACTACTGGTAGCAGACATGCAGAAGAGGGCATACCTGCCTGGGCACAACACAGATGGCACTGTGGAACAAGGGAGGAAGTCTAACATGCTACATTACCTTTGCATCTGGGAGGCTCCGGGCAATCCAGCGAGGCGCTGAAGAGGATGGGGTGCTGCAGGCAGAAGAAACGGTACGTACTCTGAGGATGGCCCCAACCAGAACACAGGAGGTTACACCTATTACAGTATGAGATTAAATAGATGTATTCCATTTATTGCTTAAATTTAATTACTATTTAATTATTTTTATTTAGTTTGTTTAAAAATTGCTTGAGTAGAAACACCAACAGATTTATGAACTGACATAATGAAATAACAGCGTGCTTGAAATATCCAGGCAAGAACGGTCAACTGAGAGCTGTGTAAGGGAATGCGTGTTGTGCAGAGATTAGTGACAGGCAAGACAAGCAAGCTTTGTGGATAAGATTAGTGCAGTCCCGCTCTTAATCTAATGAAAGGCTGGGACCCAAAGGCCATGCTCTGCAGAGGGTGGGAACTTAATAGTCAGGAGATTATTAGTTTAGTTGGTAGAGTTGGACTTTCTGGAGGAAACATGGTCAAGACTGATGATCAGAAAACTAATGGCACATTTTGCCAAGCATTGTAGATCTGACATGAGCAAACAGCCTCATCACAAAGCCACAGATTTCAAATGCGCAGAGCCAAAAGGAAATTCAAATTCAGATTGTTTTTTCAAAATACATCCTACAGAGGAAGGAACAGATTTTTTTTTTTAGCAAGACAGATAGGAAATTAATGGTCAGGGTAGAAAAAAAAAAAGGGGAAACCTCCTTTTCCCATGTGCCTGGAATCACTGAACCAACAAAGATACATTCAGCTCTAATCAATGTAGTGCGTTGCATATTCCTGGTTCTTTTTCTGTGTATTTAATTCAATTGCTACCTTTATCAGGAACAGAGAGTATTGTAGAAATCCTGGGATTTGGCTGTTGGCTTGAGTGATTTCTGAACACTACAGATGGGCTTGTGATTAGAAATAGGTCTGGCTGTAGGTGACTTCCCCAAGGACCGGTCAGTACTGGAGGGAGCAAATTCCATGAGATAATGCACTTTAGCATCATTTTTTAATGCTCTGTGGTTCATCTGGGAGTAGTATTAAAGAGTTCTGCAGAGAAGCCTGTACTTCAAAGTGAAGTGAGAAGGTCATCTCTACTTATTCTTCTGCGTTGTTCCTTTGCCATTGGAGGAGGAGAGGTGAGCCACACAACAGAAACTGCTGGAAGTATCAGAATACTTCTCTTCTGTTGGAATTCAGTGTAGGGATAAATGTAATGATAAATTTTCAGGGGTTTTTTTCCGTTTTTGAGACAAATAATAGGAGCTAGATTATTAATAATTATGCTACCATAAGATGTAAATCTGAACCTTTAGGCTCCTTTTGCATTGCAACTGAAAGAAAAAAAAAAAAAAACCAAACCGACCCTAAAAAACAATTCATGAATGCTTAATGAATGAGCAAACATTTTCATCATATAAATATTTTCTTTCTCCTCGTCAGTATTCAGGGGCTGTATTGCCATCTGGCAAAGGTTTCAGTTGACTAACGCTGAAGCAATAAATTAACACAGTAAAAGATGCTACCAACAGTTGTAAACCAATTAAAATGCTCGAAGCAGACTCTATGCATGTTAAAATGTCATGTCATGATCCTGCTGCACAGAACCAAAGAACCATAATGAGCCAAGAGTGGATGAGCAAAGATTGCAGGATTCAAGGGTATCGCTTGGTGGTGTGAGCTTTATGGCATCCACAAATATTCTGGCCCATATTAGTGTGGATGCTGGTTTTACTACAGAATAGAGTTTGTCTCGTGCTTTTGTAGTCTTTAATTTGGATCTGATACAAACAAAAAAAAGGGTAAGCCAAGTGTGCATTTCAGCTCTTCTGTGAAAACCCAAAAGCTCCATGGATAAATGATTCAGAAAACCCTCACATCCCTCTGATGTGGTTCTCTGCCTGGAGACAGGGTATAGCGAAAGGGGGCACTGGGGGACAATGAGGACTGAGTAGAAGCCTCCTCTGTGGGGGTGTCTTGCCTGAGTTTGGACTGCAGGCTGACACCTGGGCTGTGTGGGATCTCCTCATCCAGATTTCCCTCTTCAAGCTCAGGGTACCTGCTACCATTCTTCCAAGAAACCAAGCAGAGCTTGCTGCTGTCTTTTGAAAGTGCTAGTTTCCTCCATCTTTTTAGGGAGACTATAAAGGTGAATGCTGCGCTTAGAAGTTAGAGACATTCCTTGCAGAAACCCCTTGTGGTCTGACTCCTTTCTTGGGGAGAAATGTCACTGCATTTATGAGCTGCATGAAAAGCTCTCATAGCAGTGATGCAGAGGTATGTCATAACCTCTCATGAAACAAGCTAAAGAATTTTATTGAACTTTATGGATTTTTTTTTTCTTTTTTTAAAAACAGTCTGTCAAAAGGATGCTATCAGAGATCTTTCTTAAGGTTTCCAAGGCAGGGAATGCCTATGGAACCATTCAAGACAGGGAAGAAGCCTGTTCCCAAACCTGTCAGTTTGGTACGTTGGTTTTGTACTACATAGGAAGGAAAGAAATGTTCCCTGTGCTCCAAAACTGACTGTATCAAAAATGTGAAAAGAGCTTTCGAGAACATGCGCTCATTTACTTTCTACAAACATTGTTGATGAAGGTAGAAATGGTGTGTCTGTGTTACTAGAAAATATATAACACTATTAGTGTCTTCTGCAAGTATAGTGTTTGTAAAGCAGAAGCATTAGAAGGATGGTTTTGATTGTAAATTAATATTATGAGAAATAAGTTGAAACAATGCAGTAAAACCTGGTAATGGCCAGATTATGGTGGATTTTTTTTGTTTTTTTCTTCTTCAAAAAGTCTACTACTAAGGATCAGAGCTATCTGAATTACATATAAATAAAGTAGCAGGATAGATTTGTATCTTTTGTAGATAAAAATGCTAATAGGTGATTGCTACTGATATATTTGAGATTTTTAAAGTGATATGCTCTAATAGCTGTAAGTATTTTGGAAAACACAAACATTCCTTCTAATGTGGGCTGATTGCATCACTGAGGGAGACAGAAGAGAAAGCTTGTCTTTTTTTCATGAATGGCAATGATTTAAAGAATGCTAAAGGAAAACATTGGTTTTATGTGGTTTTTTTCTGAAGTGTGTATTGCTACTGCCTTGTATACTTGTACAAGTCAGACATCCTAAGCTTTCGTTTATGTTTATGAAAGTTGAGAGAAAATGTTTTCAGCTTAATGACTTTCTTAATAGCTCATAAAGCCTTATCTATATTCTACTAAAATAACTTAAATTTGTGTATCTGCCTTATATTTAAAGAAATAAGAAAAAAAGCATAAACAGCTCCAAATCCACATACTGAATGAAAATTCCATTTCCATTTGGACTATAAGATCTGACATAATGCCTATCATAAGCAATTCAAAATGCTTAGATTCAGAATACTGGAATATTATGGGGGAACGCTACACAGATTATTAAGTGCTCTTTAATTATATAACGTGTTTACATAACAAAGTTATATGTAGATTTTTTTAGATGAAATTTTAGTCTTTCAGTAATGCTTATGATTTCTTGAAAACCAGCATTTTCTTGAAGATACATAAGGTAAGGTAATTTTTTTTTACACACGAAGCAAGATATTTGAGAATTGATTTACAACTCCCCATGACAATCCTTCCCTGTATTTCTGTTTTGCCGTTATCTCTTTAAAATTACTTCCACATGCAATTGTATATCAGGGAACAAAAAGCAAAACAGTACTCAGAAAGCGAAGTTTGTTTTTGTCATCCTCACCTTCACAATCACTAAGGAACATGAGCTTACAGCTAGGCAATCTGCGTCAATCGTGCACAAACAAGTTCTAGTAGGTGAAGAAGACTGACATCTTTCAACAAAACAATGCTCCAGCTGTGGTGACATACCTCCACATAGCTACAAGGTCTGGTAGTTCCACAGGTCCTTGGATAGAGGAGAAAAACTGATTTTAAATTGTTTTCTTTTATAAACACAAAGACTAAATTCTGAATTATCTATATTAGATTTTGATCTGTTACGTGATATGTGAGAAGGTAATTAACAATAAGAAGGTATACAGTCTTATTTTTCAATAACTTCCAGAAAGAATAGTGTCTCCAGTGTTTTCAGTAGAATTATGCTAACAATAGGAAGAGATGGTAAATTGTCAAAGCTAAAATAATTTGCTTCTAAAACACGCTTTATGTTTTCTGTTTTTCCTAACCTAGTTTTAGAGCTACCCTGAAAAGCAGAGCAAACAATGGATTGTTGGGTGGTAACCAAATGCTTTAAGAAACCTTTAAACGTATGTGAGGTAATACACCATTGGAAATAAATGAAACAGAGGTTTTACCAAATATTCTCATTTTAGGTATGGGCAAATCTTGACATGGTCAATGTTTACTCATAGGAAAGGGGCAAGTTCCCCTTTGCAGCTGGAGGGCGCATGGTGCTTGACGTGCAGCAGCCTGGGAAGGGCAGAGAGACCACCTTGTCCCACCCTTTCCAGAGAACGTGGCGTGCAGTCAACAGGGAAACCAGGGACATGCTTCATTGCAAACCAGGTAGGAGTGTCCTTTTTCTCAGCCTGCATAAAGTATTGCTTGAGATTACATCCTTGGTCCTTAACCTTATGAAATGAGGAGAGAGTTACAGGGAAATGAAGCGGTTTCTGGGTGTCCTTCAAGGACAAATGGCTGAAGGGGGGCTGACTCTGCCGCTGCCTTCCCTCTCTTGCCCAGCAAAGAAAGTGATGGGGACAGCTCTCTGCACTGACCACCTGGGCTTCTCACACAATATACATTCCAAAAAATAAACCTTCTGCTCTGCTTAGCCCTAGGAAGTACCTCAATTTTATTGAGAATAATTTTTTGTTTTTCTGAATATGGTCAGGTTTAAGCGGTCTGAAGCATGGCCTTGTGTAGTGTCATCCTATCTCTAACAAGGTGACAGCATGGCCAGCAGTCAGTCATAGTCTGGACATCCAGGAGTTCTCAGTTTCTAGACCGCTGTTTTTTATTGGAAAGGCAAAATATGCAACAGAACAAGAGTAATTTTTAAGTTCAGACACGTCGGATCTTCTGGGGAATTGAATTAAAATAAACAATTGGAAAGTATACCCAGTGCCCTTGCAGAGCATATTACAGCTCCAGTGAACCACTTAGCTGAGATGTTTTAAGCATTCTTCTGTTATTTGAATAACGTAGTGTCGCTATTGATGTTTAAAACACAGATAATTGCGGTGTATCTTCCCATCTGATGTATCTTAATGAACTAGTGCCAGCTGAATGAGCTGAGCCATTGGCATATTGACCCATGTTCGAAAGAACACTCAGGATTTAGTCTCATTTGGTCTAAAATTATACAGGGCAGATATAATCTCCAGGGAAGGCTCTGTATAAAATAGAGATGGAGATGCTATTCCCAGACCAGATAGACAAGATGATTGAACAGATATCTTACAGGTATGACTGTTACTGCTGCTGCTCACATTGAGTTTTAATATATGCAGGAAAGCATTTTTGTTTGTTTCAGGGTCTTGCAAACTGCAAAACTGCAGTGTTAATTTCAGTATAGCAATTCCAACAACACGAGCTTCAATTATATGAGCAACTTTTAAACAAAAGAAGACCAGGAGAATTAGAAAATATAAATTGATGTATTCAGTCATAGTCATCTGTATTTTTGCAGACTGCACATAATTATTATAACAGATACTAAACCAACCTTTTTTGTTCTGAAACTAAAACATTAGCAGTATGTAAATTGTCAGAAACATCGGTGCAGCAGTTCACACAGGTGTAGAGCATAATTCAGAGTTTGCTTCATAATATTCTGCCCCAAACTTGCTTTGATAGCCAGAGAAATAGAGAGATGGAACTTATGCTCAGAGATTTATCAAATCTAAGGTGCTGTCTCTTATTGTTTGAGCTGCATACTTATTATCCCAAACAAAACCTGATGGAGTTGTTATTGTTAGCACCTTTTAGATCCCAAGCATGATACTTCTGCAAAAAAGAGCCTAGGGTTTTCAGCAACTGAAAAAAGAAAACTGAAAAACTGAAAAAAGAAAAGACTCTGTGAGGTTCATTAAGACTTCCCAATACTGAGAATAAGAATGGAAATGAAGATTGGGAACTTGAAATCTTACCCAAAATTGTTTACATTTTGTCTCCTTAAAATTTATTAACATATTGAGAATAATTTTTTTATTGGCATTTCAGTTGAGGTGGACAAATCCTTGAGAACAGCTTCTCTACCAGTACAGCAACCTGCTCACTTGCTCACTGTGTCCCTAGGAAAGCAACATTCTGAGGCTGAGATAGCACTGAATTTCTGCCAGTGTAAGAAGAAAATACTGTCTGCACTGTCATAATTCATCAGTCATAATTTGTTGTGAAATAAAATAAATATCAAAACAGAAGTCTAGAATAACGAACTAGAAGGGGATAAAATTTGATAATGTTCTTTCCAGTGAATATAATGAATTATATCCTACCTGAACTTTAATGTTGGAATCAAAAACATTTAAAATCTCAGCCCGCACTGAGACAAAAAATTTAGTATAAATATTGAACAACTGGAAATTTTCCAAATTCCTGAATTTTACCTTAACTTCTCCTCCTTTACTTGCCTTATGCAAATACCTTGTTCTTCTGTGCACTGTGAAATAATATTTAAATAAGGGGAATAGTTCAGAATATGTATTGATATATCAGAAACCTGTTTTTTTAGGGTGAAGTTTAAACTTGAATTGTCTTATTAAGCAAAGCTGTAACTTCACTTACATACTACTTTCTATTCCAGTTTGTTTTGCATATCTTGTATCTTACATACAAAATTGCATGTTGTTTAGAATATTTTGCAGAATGTGTTTTGCTACATAAATCAGTAATAATATTCTAGGTTGCAGCTGCAGCACTAATAACTGCTGCTTAGTCAGTTGATCAGACAACTATTTTGTATGGTATTATCAAAGGTGTTGCCTTTCATAGCACTGTGATTACTTAACATTTAGAAATAGGTGACCTACAAACCTGAGAGTGTATCTTACTGAAGTCATGCATCATTGCAGTCTACTGCTCTACAGAAATATGTAGGAATTGTAAAGCATTTAAAACTTGGGGAGTATGAAGAGGAATGGTTTGAGAGAAATGGAGAAAGCAGGCTCCAGAACATCTAAGTCTTGGCAGCATGGGAACCTGAGCAGAATGTGCTGTTGTGGCTGTACCCTCCCTGGAAAAAGGAGGAGGTGAAGGTGTAAGAAGCACGGTACGGTACCACAACTGCATTTTGTTGGATAGAGGGATTCTTTCCTTAATATTATTATCCTCAGTGTGGAAAAGTCACATAATAAGATGAAAGCAAGTGTATATTCTAGATCCTGAATACCTTAACTTCTATTTGTTTGTCATCTACCTTAGTGTCAGTTTGGTATCGGGCATTTGAACTAAATAGAAAGCTAGACAGTAATAGTACAGCTTGACCTAGCAGTGAAAGGAAAAGGTTGATGATAAACATCTTGGCAAAACTCAAGAAAGCTGAACTGTTATTGCAGGGTAACAGGTTTTTTTTTTGTCATTTTTATTATTTTTTTTTTTTAGCAGAAACTGTGATTTAGATATACACTCCTGGCAAAATACCAGCTGCAGAAACATCTTGGGTCATCATGACAGGTATTTATTATTCTGTTTTATAGTTATACAGGAGCATCAGGTTGTGGTTATCTTTTTCTTTGTTAGTCAAAGGGGAAAGTACTACCTTTGTTGTTGAACCCTGAATGTTTGTAGATCTGTTCATCCTCTGGGGGATGAATGGGAAGGAAAGTTGTGTGTAAGATTTCCTTCATATAAGCTATAACATGGTTTCCTCTATAACATTATTTTCTGTTTGAAAAGTTTTATCCGGCTTGACATTGTCTTTTTTTCTACAATATGAGAGGGATCCATTTAGAATCTTTCTTAAGCCAGCTGAAGAAAAGTATATGTGCATGATGAATCAAGAGAAAGTCATCATCTTGGTATTTCTGAAACACTTCTACTTTCTGTTGTTTTGGCTTCATCTCCCCCCCTTTGCTTTGTCACATCTAAGGAGATTTGTGGAAGGAAAGTGTAAAGTGATTTTCTCAGTTTCCTGAGCTGCAGGCTAATTAGACATGTTGAGGTACACTTTGGCTCTGTGACAGTGCTTGACAAAACTGGTAGAGCTGGTGATTCCCTTGAGGGATGCTTTCAGTACATAACTCTTAAATAAGAAAACATCTGCTGTTTTTCTTATATGTTTCTTCCTTCTCTTACTCCATCTCTCAAAATTAAAGATGCAGGAGACAACTGAAAATACTTTTATTTTCCCCCTAGATTAAAATAATAAGCCTTTTAAAAATTATTGCTTCCATATAGAAGTTAAAATGTTGCTGAGGTTCATCGCGGAGGCAGATGGGTCAGAAAATCATCACAGAATTGACATTAGTGCCCATAATTGCTAGTGTATTTTTTTTTAAGTCTTACAGCTTTCGGCATGAGTGTTCACAGAGCAAATTAATTAAGCTGTTGAATTCTTCTTTGTGATATAACAGCAATTCTGAGGTCTTGCCTGGACATCCATTATAAGCAAACAAAGCAAAACTTCTTTGTAAACTACTTTTCTGGATGGTTTTCATAGGTCGCTCATAAATTGCCATCTTTAGAGGTCACACTATTACCTCTCAAATTCACGTTAATGTGCTTAGAATAACGTCGTGTTAAAGTCAAGGCAGCAAATAACCCCCAGTCACCTGGGAGTAACGCATTCACATCCAGATGACAAATAGTGATAGAAAAACTTGCTAAAATCTTTATCATCTCAGAAACTCAAGGGTTGCCTTACTATGTATCCAGTGGGACTGTGCTTCCAGCTCAAAAAACAAAATTTATTCCAGTCATTCAGTTATTTACAAATGAAGTTTAGATTGAACTAACTGGAATTTTTTACTGGAATTTCTGTGACATCTTATCTAACATTGCTTAGTTTCTCATGGCGTTTTCTGGCAAGTAATGGACAAGCAAAGTAGACCACTGCTGTATTATGGCTGGACCAGCAAACAGTGTCTCAGGCTGTATCGTGTCTTACACCTTGGCTGCTTCACTCCTCTGCACTGACTGACAGAATATTGAGCTGGCATCCCTGACACTGCTGATTTCAAGACACAAAGGTCTCTTTTCTCTGATGGCAAGGTCCAGCAATCCGGCTTCCCTGCAAACACAGCGTGAGCTGATAGGTAATCATAATAAATAAGAGTTATGGCAAAAGGGAAAATGTTTTTGCAATATTCTAACTTTCAGGTGTCCAAGTTCCACAGAAGCTTATTACACTACAAAGGTGTTCAGAAACTCTGTAAAATGTTTTATTTCATATTTTCACATAGTGCAGTTAAGAAATTTACTGTCTGCTGTAGGAGGGGAGAAGAGAGGAGTCAAAAAAGCATTTTAGAAACATGAGAGAGATTTTATGGCATGAGAAAAATCTACGCATTTTGAGATAACATCCAAGTTCTGTTCCATAAAACTGAGAGTAACATTTTGAATATTTGCTTGTTGGAAAGTTTTGAAATTGATCTTTTTGATTAAAAATTTGGTGTTGATTTCTAGTGCTGAGTTATTTTTCAGTCTCATCAAATTATGGAAAATTTCACTGTGATTTGACAAAGATTTTTAGAAGTCCATTTTCAGCTCATAAATTATCTATACCCTTGTGTTTGTGAGGTTTCAGGGCTTCTACGTTCTCCTCTTAATGAAGCTACTGAAAGAAAAATTACTTTTTTCCAGTTAGATGCATTCAAATCCTTACAATCAGTTTTTATTAAAAATGCAAAATGAATTTTTAGCAGAGCTTTGACACTTGCATTGTTAATGTGCCTTCAGGCATGTAATTAGTAGAAGAGTTTAATCTTTTATATTCCATACTTTGATCAGAGTAAATAAGCTGAGAGAAGATATAAAGTATTGACCAGCATCTTTGATAAAAGAAATCTGTAGGCACCACTTGAAGATACTTTCATGAACTTGAATGCACATCGTTAGTTCTCCATGTAATAGAGAGCATGTTCACTTATTATTGTTATTATTGGTATATCAATCCAGCCCATAGAGATCTTTTTTCCTTCTCCCTCTCCTTGTGATTTTTTAGAAACTTATTTTGTGTTATTTTTCTATATTCATGGAAAAACTTGAAAACTGTTATCTGTAGCAACCTGATAAATAAATGATTTATTCTAGAGTTTATTCCATGCTAAAAGAATTAATTGGTCATTAATAAAACAAAACATATCTGGTGGGCTGACTGGTTAGATGAAGCTGTTTACAGTAATATTTTTGAACATGTGATGAAGACTGAAATTAGGGTGCCATTAAAGTAAAATAGCAATTTGTCATTGAATTAGAAGAATACAAATCAAGTTTGAGAAGTCAGCACTATGGTTACAGTAACTAGATTTAAAACTTTTACAAAATACGATGTTGAAAGGTTTGAATTTCCTAATTCTACACTTTTATCATACCTGCATAGATCAGACCATTCACTAATTGACATTAGTGGGTGAAATAATCAGCAGATTTTTTTTCATGGAACACCCGAAACTTTTTATTTATATTTGGAGTTATGAAATATTCAAAAGAAAATGAAAATAGTACTTTTCCACTAAAACAGAATAATCTTATTTATATAAATCAATTAAAACCAAATAAAAATGTTTAGGCACCTCATAGTTAATCTATGAAAAAACACCAGAAATTTGAAGAGATGTGTCTGTTTAAAGTCTTTTGGATTTTTAAAAAGAAACTTACAAGGGAACATGATTGTTTTGGATTAGAGCACTTATCTAAGAAAGAAAGGGAAAAACCCACCACAGTTTGTTTTGTCTGTTCTATACTGATATTTCGTTTGGCTTCTACAGGCTTTTGATGCTCCATTTCTGCCCCCCGTGCACACCCAGTGAGCCTCCATGCACTGCTGGTGAGCAGCCTGTTGGGGGGCACAAGTCAAAATCACCCATTTCCATCTGTTTTTTCTTGCTGTTCAGCGTAAGTAGCAGTGCTGTTTTACTGAGTCTAATTCTTAGTTACCTGGTTCCTCACAGCCTATGTCGGTGGTATCTCCCAAGGATGACAAATTTCACTTGGGAACCATGAAGCCCCCTCTGCCGCCATTGACTCAAACCTTGATGAAAGGTTCATAAATGCAATTGCAGTCAATGAAAAGAGGCTCCTGGGCAATTGTTATCGTACTTATTTTCCCATTTCTTCTTCCAGGTGGCTTCCTGCACACACCTTCTCTGACATGCAACACCACAGAGAAATTTGAAGTTCCCACCATATAAAAGGTGAATTTCTAGCTGTGCCTACAGGTATATTTGCCATTGCAGGTAAGTTTCAGCTTAAGCACGGTGTTGGGCCCAGCCTTAAGAGAGAAAGCAAGCTTAACCAGAAAGTCTAATGACAAGACTCTGGTAATTTTTTTTTCTTGTTCTATTTATTTCCATAATAAAAATGAAAATGTCTTTTTATCTCTAAATTGGACAAAATTAAATGTATACGTTTGTGACTTGTGATTCAGATAATAGGACAGACAAATTCCCAAAGGGGATTTCTGTTGTGAAAGTCCCTATGTTCAGTAGGTAGTACATGAAATACAGGACCACACAATGAGAAGAAATATGATCCTAAAGTAAACTTCATGCTAATTTCAGTAACAATGAAAAAAATGCAATTATTTTATTTATTGGTAATTTTTTTTTCTTGTTCTATTTATTTCCATAATAAAAATGAAAATGTCTTTTTATCTCTAAATTGGACAAAATTAAATGTATACGTTTGTGACTTGTGATTCAGATAATAGGAGAGAAATACAGGACCACACAACGAGAAGAATATGACCCTAAAGTGTAAACTTCATGCTAATTTCAGTAACAATTAAAATAATGCAGTTATTTATTCCATATAGCACTTGGTTGCTTCACAGTCTACAGAACACTTTTTAATATTCAAAGAAATACCAATAAATAATTCTATATGATCTTTGAGGAATAACAATTTATGTATTTTTAAATATTTCTTATATAAACAAACCCACTTAAATATAAAAGCATTTTACAAACTTGTTGGGGTCATCTCTAAGTTATGAAAGTAAAAACAAACTCATTACTCCAGTCTATCTTATTCATCAAGAACCTGAATCCAGCGCTTGCATTTTATCAGACTGTTATCTCATCCCTTTCCGTAAGCAAACAATAAGTTAACAAGAAGGAATGATTTAGCATCAGAAAAAAACAACCTTTTAAAATTCCTTTGTCTTCTTTTTTCTTTAGGGCATATCACTGTTTCTACATTTTGTGATGATATTATTGAGACTCCAGGCTTGGGAATAAAAGGAAATTTGACAGACATTGTGTAGAGATTATGTATTTCAAATACTTTTGGAAAATAAGGTAACAACAGTTTCTCCTGTCAAATACCAAAATCATTTACACCAAATATTCCTGAAGAGGAGATACACATGTAACTCAACTAATTGGAATAATGGATTTAATATTATTTTAACTAATTCACTTATCTCTAGGAAATTTCTCAATGTTTTTTCCTCTTTCGAAGGCTTAGCTCTTTTTTTTAATTGGTTAGATTTCGTGTTCATAAACTACTTAAGTTATCTGTGAAAATACAAAAATTAATCATTTCCCATCTTTATTCTAAATTATTCTGCCATGTGTAGCTTGTGTTGATTTATTCACCAAAACAGAATTCATTTTGTAGTGAATATATTTTCACCTGGGTTATCAAAAGAAATGTGCTGTAACCTGAAATAACTTTTTTAAGCACGATTTTGTTAATTTATCTCAAAAGAGACATTTAATTTGGGGATTGTGATGGAAACATGATACCTTTATTGTTTTATTTTCCTTTTAATGGTAATAAAAATCAAATAGTTGTAGTTTAATATATGTCTGGGAAAGAAGAGCCGCGAACTCTAGTAACTAAAAAAAGAGCGAGTTAAAACTCTTAAGGAACATTTTAAATAATAACATTTAGTCCGTCATTCTTCATTTTTTTCTAGATGATAAGTTCAAGACTGATTTTCATTAGAAGTGCAATACTTTGCACATTAGTTAGTACCCTCTGTACTAATCGGTGCACAAAAACAGATGAGTCTGTTGGAAAAAAATAAAATATAAACTGATATGACTGAAGACTGCACCATAATGTATATTTACCAAGAGCTCATTTCAAATACCAGAGATCTCCTTGCGCTAGCTTTCTTTAAAAAGACTTTGAGGCAGCATTTTGTATTTTCAAATTTTAGATTCCATCTGTACATAGGTTCTGAGCCAATCAATTTGAAAACATATTTAAAGTGGAAAAAAATACCTATATTACTTAGAAACTGTATAATGAGTGGTATTTCTCAAGAACTTTCTAACCTAACAAAATAATTGTGTTATTTCAGATAATAAATGAAGCCTGTAATTAGGTTATTGAAAAGCTTTAAAGCTTACAGATGTTGAATAATGTCGTAATGGGCAGATATTTCTGCTAGGAATACAAATCTGATTTTTGTCCCAAATGTATTACAATAAGCTAAATCACTGTTTCTTAAAATTAATGGAAAGGATGAATCAACACTATAAGAAAACAAGTTTTACCCTGAAGAGGAATTCCAGCTGCAGAGCAGCACTGCCAGATCTGTCGTACCTCTGTAGCTGGAGTCTATTTTTTGTGCCACAAGCTTCAGTTAACCTGGGCAGTGGCAGAGCAATTGAGACACTGTCTCGTCTAGCAGCTTACTGATGGTTTTCTTCCTCTCCTCCCTTCCTGGGGAGCAGGCTCCTGCCCTAGATGAGCGGTGGTGCTGAACCTCACGGCTGAAAGTACAACTTGCCTACCCGAAGCAGAGTGTAGATGGATCATTCCTGGCCTCGGCAGGGCAGCGGCAGCTATGGGCTGTGACTTTGTGGGTAATTTAGAAAACAGCTACGTGAGGATACTTCCCAGCGGGGAAAGGCAGCAGCTGTTGGAGTCCCCCTCTCCAGCAAAGAGGAAGCAACTGCCCACCCAGGTAGGACAGGGGCAGCATCCGTGCGATTCACTCTGGTCTTCCAGGCAGACTGGCTCACTTGGAGGGACTTGAAGGTAGGCTAAAGTTTCTGCTGCAGCAGAGGAAAGTCAGACTTCCAAATCACAAGTTATCTTTGATTAAAACAGTACTAGTCCTTCTGGCCATTGCAGATGTACCCATGACCATCCACACAGGCACATACTATGTTTCCAGCCTGAGACCACTAGACATGACGTACGCACTCAGCCAGGGAGGTATTGCATATGTAAGATGTGACAGAAATGACACCGGTACCTCATCACATATGGCTATCCTGCTGCTATACAGCACAAACTACTTTAAAAAATAATCTAAATGTACTTCTCTCTTGTTTTTCTTCATGTTCTCTTGCAGTTCCCTCATCATTTTGATGAGCTGTTTGTGATTTTTTTTATATAGTATTGATATGATAGGTTAAAGTCTTTTTGTAAGAAGCTAAGTGTATTAAGGGAATGTGGGGGTGGCTCTGAAAGAAGGCTGGAATGTATGGTTGTGGTACATCTTAGTTATGAGAATGGCAAAATTCTTTCTTGTGTCCAGTGGAGAAGAGATGTCAAGGGCATGGAGGCCATAATCTTAAGGAACTGCAGACAGCATAACTCTGACTTAGTGATGTGAGGACTTGCTTAAAATTTCTGTAAGGGAAGAAACAGTGTTTAAAACTACACACAGCTTATTTCCATGCTTTTCTGTCAATAATGGAATCCTCCTAGGATAGGTAATTGAACATAACAGCTGTTTATGCAAATTACTTAATACAGCTTTAAAAAAATCAACATTTTTAGAAAATCATAATATGGACTTAATAGCTGTAGAAGGAAACCAGAATATGGCAACCTTATCTATATTCAGCTTGCTTGGAGACTGGGGGGGTTTCTCTGATTTTTCTTTTTCTTTAATCTCACAAAATCTATTGCTTGAATTGGTGATACATGGAATGTTAAAATGTCACTTCATTACTTTAGATTAAAGTTAACAAATCCTACATGCTGAAGCAATGTGAAACTGAATTTAACAGAAGTCAGGTGGTTGTTGTCAGTGTACTATAGAACAAGTGCTGGTAACTGTGCAGTGATGGCAGATCAAAACAAACAAAACTTACAATACTTCTATGTTCCCCAAAACAAAACAACAGTAATTAATGTCGGATAAAACACTTTTGGCTGTAAGCTGTTGAGTATTACTCACAGAATACATTATCCTCCCAAAGTAGCTATTATTCATTAAATAAATTATTCAAGAATAGTCTTTTGCAGTATTTGACCAGCTCTCTATCTGGTTGAATGCCAGCTCATTGAACAAATTGTTCAAAAGATAACAGCTTGATTCATGTATAATGTATTTGAAAAGCTTCTTCTCTAGTTCTTACCATCTCTGCTTAGACTAAATAATATCCTGTGCATTTATTAATAATTTGTCATTTGGTTGGCAAAAATGAATAAAGGCAGCAATAAAGGATGGGATCTGACTTCTCCTGAGGTCAGTGGGAGTTCTGTCGTTGACTTGCATGGGTCCAGGGTTTCACCCTCAATGTTTAAATGAGGACTTTGAAATGTGATGCACATGGTTAGCGTATTTAAGTTTGTCTAAACTTCAAAGTACTGAATGTATTCTAATATCCTACAGTGATGACAATGTGCCATAACATTTTGGTATAAACTTTCTAGAGATGATTGATGTGGGAACAGAACCATTATCTAGCATGGAAAAGAACCGTGTGTTTCAAAGAGTTACCTCTCTTAAGAGTCATTCTTTGAGCTTATATCAACCTGTAAATCACAGAAAATATGGAAAATGCAGTATGAACACAATGGTGATTTGACATTTTGTGGTGATAAATCTATAAAGAAAAAACCCTGCAAATTTGTTTTGTCTCTCTGCCTTATAAGAAGCTAGAGTCAGAGGTGATATACAATAAACAGGTTTCCAGAAGCCTGTTTGCTGAGCATTCCCTGCATGCTGAAGACAAAGTGACAATGATAAAAGACCCATGCTGTTGATTACATTAGACAAGACAGGACAAAATAGCACAAGATGTATTAATGTTGAAGTTAGATTTAAATCCAGGTATAAACTACTTCAGGCAGTGTACATAAAGCAAGAGAGAGCTCAAAAATAAAGCATCGTGCATCTATCCAAGGCTAAGGGTTCCTCTACCCAGGCTGCAAATATTTTTAAGATGAAGGCTGCAACAGCAGCTTGACTTAGCACTTTTAGGCATGTTCAGTTATTTTTCCTTGTAACCTTTCAGCTTTTTTTCTCAGGCATTATTTTCCATATATTGTATGTATGACCTTAAATTTTTGCTTATTGTCATGTTTAGATAAGATCAGCTTATTAAATCTAATATTGGCCTATTCTTACAATTATGCAGTATTCCAGTAGCTGGGTTTTTTTGTTTATTTGCTGAATGTATTACAAAGATTTTTTTATATCATTAAGCTCTGGAAACTTGCTTACAGAATCCCCACTTGAAATGGTTGGACGGTAAGTATAGAAGGACCTCTTAAGAAAGAATTGCTTGGTATTGCTTCCTATCTTACTTTGATCTTGTACAGCGTGACAGTTTTACAAAGTCTAAGAGTTGAAAGGAGATTTAAAGCCTGAGACCCTTTTGTAGGAGAGAGACTTTCCCAACTCCTCATCACAGGTGCAGTCAAAGTCACTGATTTGTATTTTGCTTATTATGGAAGGTGGAGGTCGGAAGAATATTTTCTGGAAGGGATAAAAAACTCTGGGACCTTTTCTCCATCTTGCTCTAAAATGGCTTTAGCACAGCAGCGTCCTTCCTAGTTCTTATTTGATTGTGCTTGGGGATGTCTGATACTGTGGGGTGTTAGTGAGACCTTTTCTAATGTATCAGTGTATTGACTGAGTCTTGTGACTGCCTAATGATTTTGTGGCCCTAGGAAGATCATCCTATCATTCTGTAATGTAATCAGCCTATTCAGGTACCTGATATATTCACACCTGCTTTTTTTTTTTTTTAATTTAATTTTAAATGAACTCTATATTGACTTCATTTAGCAGGATTTTCCGATGATTGCAAACATTTACCCACCTGAACTAAGGAGGTGATTGATGATAGCTAATGAGATTGGAAACATTTTTTTACAGAGTAGAGCAGTGTATTCCCAGAAGAACAATGCAATGGAATAAGGCGCCTACTAGAAGAGCTAAGAGTCTGTGATTATTAAGACATGGCAGTGCAGATGGCTCATAAAACAGGGTACACCTGCATCAACAGCAGGCAGGTGTACTTTTCTTTCCCTTCCCTGCCTCTTCCCATCTTGCTTCTATGTCCTTCAACTTAGAGGGGCAAAAAAGTCAACCAACAAGAAAAAAAAGCAATATTGAATGTGTAAAAAAGATTTTAACCTGAGTAACCACAGCTAGAAAAGCATCACCAACCTTTCCCTCTAGCTCTTCAGCTGTGAAATAAAAGCTGGAAATATCACTTTTTTTTTTTTTTTTAAGGGGAATGAGGCAAGTTAAAATATTTTAACCTGTATTTTAACTAGTAACTGAAAAATGTGAACCCAGCTCACAGCATTGTAAACTTACCTGTTTGATGTCATTACGAGTGGAATATTTAGATGATACATATTTAAGACTAGTTTCTTGTACATAATTTCATAACTCCAGATCTTGGCATTTTGGTTTTCTTCCCATTGTTCTCCAAGTTCCATTACTGCATACAGATAGCAAAGGAGGGCTTTGGATGTCAGGTTTGGTTTCTTATGCTATCTTGTTCCAGTCAAAACATAAGATACAGGGTTTTTTTGAAAAGTTTCACTTTGATATCAGCATCTGCCCCATGTCGTTACAGTTAATCTGGAAGTTTTAATTAGAAAGAACAGCAACCAGATGATTTTTACATTCCAAATAGAGTGATTCTGTGCTGGTTATGGGAATCAGAAGTAAGTATGTCATGCTTTATCCTCATCAACACTGAAAATTTTTATATCCTTATTTTTTTTATTGCTTGAACTTTATAGTTAAAATAATTATAGTGGTTCTGCATCGAAATAACTGGAATACTATTTCTAAAGAATATGTTCTCTTCTTAGAAGGAGTGTCTTGTTTATTTTCCATTTTTCTCTTCATTAAAAGAATGGTGGCAAATGCTATTGCCTAAAACTGAGGGATTGCTCAGAAATGACGATGTTAAAAATGGTTTCTACATTTAAATTACTCCTAGCTGATATAAAGACCTACCACTCACATAGGGATTATATATTCATCAATAATTAATACACATTGTGGAAACATAAGACAAAAAATAACACAAGACAATAAAGCACTTACATGGACTTAGCTTTCTATCCAGAAATATGATTTGAAAACAGAACTATAAAAAAGTACTCGGAGAGTAGACCTACAGTGATATGTTATTTTCTTAATTATTTTCTTTCTTATTAACTTTTCAGGAATGAGCTTATCCTGCAGCAGATGTCACATAGTTACTCTTACAAATTTGACAGAAGGAAATGTATGCCTATGCAAATGGGTAGGTACTGCAACATAGGTACTGTGCTGCTGCAGGAACTTGCAGTGATGTTGTTGTATAGCCATGCTTCTGTTTTTAGCAGGGATGGGTTCTATTAATTATGTTAGTCCATGCATAACTGTATGATTACTGAACTTCACTAAAAATTGTCTGTTTTTACCTCAGCTAGAGGCATTCAGAAGTGTGTTCAGGATGTTAGTTTTATCCTTTGTAAAGTCAAGATGTGGTGAATGATGATCTGATCAACAACATTAGAAGAGAAAGAGAAACATTAAGCTGAGAATTTGGTAAGTTTCAAACAAAAAATAGCATAGTAACTTTTCAGTACTGCTGATATAGTAATTTGAAAAAAAAGTCTGCTAAACATTCTTAACTGCTGGTGATGATTGAAATGCACAAATGTTTGCTACCATACCACATTATCATTGAATAATGAATTTGGCCATGATGAACTTACATTAGAGTTAAGATCCGTCCAGTCCTAAAGAGCATAGCAAAAATAGCATACTGGCAAAGAATATAGGAACAATTATTTTAAGGTTATTAACGTCTGGGTCAGCTTCAATAGAAAACAGTCATTCGCTCTCTTAGTTTAGAAGTTACTTGGGTGTAACATAGAGGTGCTTGAAGGGAGAAGGAATACTGAGTCAATACTAGTAGGTCATGCATGTAAGGTGATCTTAGATACCTACTGTAATGGCTATTGAATGAGTCTGAGCTTCTCTGCCAGTCTGCTGCTGTTCTGCCTGTTTGTGCACCTGCCAGAAATCCCTATTCGAATGCACATGGTGTCTGAAGAGCTCGATAACGTCAGGCTGCACAATCGCTCCAAATTCTCCTGAAACCTGATCTGCTTGGGAGGAGGAGATATCAGAGTGCATAAAGAGTGGAGCTGATAACATCCCCTCTGAAAATGAGGCTGACTAGATTCACTTCTTAATAGAGATGGATGCAAATGAAAATTCCAGATTTGCCTCGGAGTTCAGAGCTCTCTTTGGGAAACTCAAGTTTATATTAAAGGCTTTTGTTGCTACTCATTGTAAAAGTATGAAATTTGAAATGACCTTTAACATTTTGCCCTATTCTGCATTCCTATATTTTTCATTCCATTTCTTTTTTTAATCTATGAAAACAAAGCAGACATTAAGGTGGAACAACATTTTTACATCATTGCCTCCCAAGCTGCAATAGATATCACTAAAGAAGAAGAAAAATAAAAGATTTCTTAAGCTTCTAGTTCTAATCCTGCTGCCTTGAGAAGATAGACTCATGTCATCCTCCAACAACTTTTCAATGAAACAAAATCCAAACAAAAATCTGGAGTTCCACCATATTTCCTAGGCTGATAGAGGTCATTAAAGGCACCTGAAATCAACTAAATACTCTAAGGAGAAATATCAGGTAGTGATATTCATAAATTAAATCTGTCCAGACATAAGCAGAATGCCTATTATATGAAAGTCATTGTAACCGTTAGATTTTCTTCTTTTTTTTGTTTGTTTTGGATGTTTACCTCATTACTTGTTATATTCTGCTGACTCTCTTATGTTTCCTTTGTCAGGTGAGGAGACCTGAGGTAATAACATGAAAAGCAATGGATGTAAGTAGACAAACTATTAATCTTTTGTGTATTATTGGATGCTTTATATGTATTGTAGAGATTAAAAGACAAGTGGCAAATTAAAGCAGAATACATAGCAGTACCAATACAAATTGCATTCTGATGGCTTGGCACATCATCAGCAGTAAGATAAAGATAAATTATCTCAGTATAAATAAAGCAAATATTCAGCAGATAAACGGCCTTCTAGATCTCAGCTACCAGTAATGTTCCCAGATGTATTCTCTCTATCGTGTTTTCAGTTTTGCCACCATGCAGAGGAAGTGTTTTCCCTGAAACACAATTAGAGTCTTGTCTGTGTGATTCTGTGTAATGACATCAATGAATGACAGATCAAATTGTCACTTTTGCGTTTTTTACAAATATTTTGTACTTGAAAACAGTCCACTGTTCAAAATCTGAATTTGTTGCATATGCTTTCTCTATGAAATGCCACCCTATACAAATTAAAAATATATATATTTTTTCTTTGTAAAACATTTAGTGAGAGATTTCCTAGAAAAAAAAAATAATTTCCTTTTAGATAGAAATGTAACTGTTTTCTCATGCAATGTTGTAATACTAAACGGAATTTTCACAGGGCAGAAAGTTAAGCTTGTTCATAATTCTTTGTGAGACTATAGTTTGTAGATACTGCTGGAGAATTTACTTTGGTGCTGTAGACAAATTTTAATATGATATTTTGACTAAGGGTAAGATACTTTCTTTGAAAAGGCATAGTGAAAAGTGAGAAAATAGACCAGCTTATCTCTTTTACAGCTGTAATGAGTACCTCATTTATTTGCCCTGAAGAGCTTCTGATATAAAGAGATGAGATGAACAAAAGAATGAAAAGTGAACTGCACAGGTTCATGCAGCAGGTCAATGCCAGCGCTGCAAAGAGAATTCAGTGTCCATTAGCCCATGTAGCTTGTGTACAATGCGTAAATGGACAAAGGATTATAAGAGATCATTTCTCTGTAGTTTATTTCAAGGTGTCGTTGTATTATTTTTTTATATAATAAATCTAAAACATCCTCTGTATCTGTAACACATAGGATTTAACTTTTCACTTTAGGCTTCAACTTTTCACTTTAGGCTTCAGCATACTAGAAAAGTAGCTGCAAGATGAACAGAACTTGTCATAACTCATTAAGGAAGTTATGGGTATTTTCCCCTGAGAATTACAGCCTATCTAGATCTAGGAAGAGAAGAATATTCAAGCAAGTAACATTTAGGTGCTTAAAGGAAAAAATACTGTGCTGCTATTACTTGGGTAGCTAAAGATGAAGCTGTATCTGTAGATAACTTACATTTCAGTAGCAAAAATCACATCTCTGTAGTTCTGCTTTGTTATTTGCTGCTTAAGAGTCTTAGGAGGGTTCTGCAGGTCAGTGATTATCTCATGTCTGTCCCAAGTTTGTTTCAAGCCTGATCAGGCTCCATAATGAAATGTTTCTTAACCTACCTCGTGTGAGGACACTCTCTGAAATAAATGTCCTCTGAGAACAATTAAGGAGTTGGTTTCCATACAAAAAAGCAGTCCCATCTTTCCTTAAATATGACTGAAATGAGAACTGATGCCTTCTTTTTTGTATGTCTTGGAAAAAAAAAAAATCCCATAACAGCTCAGTTGTCTTGGCCCTTAAAATAGAAATGTAAGTACATTGAATTTGGCGTACGTACCTCAACTCTCTCATTGTATCTTATATTTGTCTGGAGATTACATCAAACACATAGTGTTCTTTAAAAGGAGATACTTCTTGTCCATGGGATCCAGAAGGGATTACTTTTTCAGCTGGATAGAAGATACTGAGTTCAGGCCTAGGTTCAGTAAGTGGTTTGAGCCACTCCCATTCCTAGTCCATTTTTTGGAAGTCCTATTTCCACTGTACAGCACCATGGTGGCCCTTTATAACCTGGACACTGGGAATGCATGTGCAGGGAGTAAACCCCGTGCTGATATGGGTTTCTTGCTGTGGAAATGTGCTGCTTTCTACTCTATGTCTGGTAAACAAGATGTGTACACAAGCAGGACCCTTGCAGCATCAGATTAACTTCTAGTTCCCATTGCTATAGAGGAATAACATCCCGCACCATCCCATACTACTCCTTCAGCCAAACCATGGCCTGTTCTGTGGACAAGCAGCTGAGACAGAAAGCACTGTGGGCCGTGCTGTCTGCTATATCCGAACAGTCAGTGTTCTGATACAAAGTTTTAGTGCCAGTAGCTGGTGTCCCTGTTCTTCAGTGACAACAAGTGACCGTTAGTTCACTCATCTCAGCCTCTGTCAGTGTCAACCTCTGTGGTCCGGCTGTTGCTAATTCTTATTGTTCAGTGGCAAATCTGTGCAAGTCCTTTAGGGGTAAGGAAGAGAGAAATCAAAATAGACATCTGTCTTTGCCCCTGGAAACCTCTGCCCTTGTTCCTTTTTTTTTTCCATCAGGAAAACTTTTAGCCATCTTAACATATTGTAGGTTTTGCCTCTAGGTTGCAGAAAAGTCCTTTAAGAGTGTCTAGGGACTGTGGTTTCTGAAGCTTGCTGTCGGGTTGTCTCTTTCTAGTTTGGGTTTTCAAGCTGGCTGGGAGGAGACCTGTTACCAAAGTCAGATATTAAAGTAAGAGTTCTCAAAACTTAGTTATGGAGCTTTATTAAGCATTCAACTAAAACTCTACTATTCCAAGACAGTCATGTGCCATTGCGTACAGGTGATTTCAGGTCTTCAGAGAAGAGGGCAGGTTTTTTACACAGACGCAGTTTGTTATTTTGGGATAAAGCTTCAAACCAGTTCAAACACAGTCACACTGTGACTTTCTTGGCAATCTATATACTCTCTTTACATTACCCAGAAAAACTCGATCAGGTCATGTGAATTCCATCCTGTTCTTCATGAGTTATATTCGGATTGCAATTTCTTTTATAATTTCTTCTTTCACTATACACTCTTCACATGTATGGAATCCATTTATTCCTCCTCCTGGTATTTAGACACTCTGTGTTATTTGGTAGACACTTTGTGTCTAAATTCTGGACAAATAATGTATCTGAATTTTTGTGTACTCTGCACTTGCATCTCAGTCTCCCACTAGAGTGAGAAATATGGATTGAAAAATAAAAAAATGCGGGCTGGAAATATGGTAATACTCTGTCCTGGACCCTTATCTGCATGACTGGCAGTACAGGAACTAAGTGCTTGTTACTATGCAAATACTGTTCATTCTTAGCATAACCTTTGCCTGCTCAGGAAGGAATGAAACCCCATGAAACACATTATAAAATGAATGGTAATATTTACTTTGTGTGAATTGGATTATGGGGGTATATCATATTCCAAAAAAACCATTATGTGGTTACTAAAAAAGATTAATTGAAAACAAAGGCTTCATAAACCAAAAATGGAATACTGAATTGAGCAGGATATCTGAAACAGGAGTGGGTTTTCTGGCACATAATGCAACTTATCTCCAAAAATGCATATCCAAAGTTATGGAAAATAACTCTCCAAGGTTGCACAATGACAGCTTTGCATGTCCTCTATCCACAGAAAATTTAGAAAGAACATTGAGAAGATTTTGCAAGAGCAGCTTCCTGCTCAACTGCAAGTAGTAATTTGGTCAGCAAGACAACACAATTGTTTGTCTGTAAGGCAAATAGAGCTTTTTTCCTTCTCTTTCTTCTTTTTCTTTCCTTCTCTTCTTTTTTAATACGTTTGTTTTTAAAGGTCAAAGCTGGGCTCAGCCTACTAGTGTTCTCTTATCAAAATAAATTCCCTAGGTCACGGTGAATGTTTTCAGACTAAACTGTTGAACTTATGATAAAAAATGTCAGTTGTCATCAACAATCAGATGCTCTGCACAAAGAGACAGGGTAAGAAACGTCTGCAGCTTGACACACATCGTGAATAACAGATTTCTGCATGGGCTTGAAAACGCTGTTCGCATCCCTTTCATAGTTTGAGTGTTCTGCACTGAGCCAAACCTAAACAGATGCTACTGTCTTTACAGTGCACCAGAGCCTTTCTGGATGAAGGAAAAATGTTTTGTATAAAACAAATTTCTTAAAGTATTCATTAAGTAAAATGGCAATTTTCAGAGAAAATGTAATCAACTTATTTTTCTGTATTAGACAAACATTTCTTTGGGATACTCACAGAAAATGCTTTTGGAAATATAAGTTTCCAACGGATAGAATACCTTAAGTCCAAAACCAGAAACTTGAAAGCACAAGTACTTTTGAACTGGATTGCAGTGGATCTGCCTGGACCCATGCCTTCCTTTCCCATTCCAGCTACAGCATCACTTTTCGCTGTTTGCTTTCCAGTTTTGCTTTGAATGCAGCAATGCACTGAAGTGTAGGATAGAACTATCATTAGCGCAGTTCATGTTGTGGCATTGTTACAACTTCTGGACACAACCTTCTAAACAATTACTCAGGTATTGATTCATTTACAAGGTCTAGCTGATACATCTTAAAAATCTTGGGTACAGATCCACAAAGCGATTTAGTGACACCCTTACAGTGTTCTCCCTGGGCTCCTGCAGCAGAAGCAATTTTGTTGTACACACCCCATGAAAGGCACGGAGGCACAACAGGGTGTGATGCACAACAACTTACAGCATTTACATGAAGCTAAAGAACCCGTGTATAGTCCTTAACGCAGAAACCAAAACACAGTCCAGCTCCTGGATGAACGCCCTAAATGTAAAGCCACCGAGTCCTGCTTTTCCAATTTATTAAAAGTAAAAGCTAAATGAGAGAGTGAGAGAGACATCCCCTGATACTACAACACACTGTTGTATAGTTAGTGAGATAAGGATATGAGTCCGTGCAGAAACAAGAGAGGAATGAGGTCAAGTCCTTCTCAGCCTCAATGAGTCCTTTTGCTCCAGAGCAGCAGAGCAGAGGGCAGCGCCTGCTGACACCAGTTTCTGCTTCTGTGGAGCCTTGGGGAGCCGTGCCTGCCCCTGAGATCCAGCAGATGTGGCGGGGGAAGGCTGATGAGAGCAGGCATGTTGAGCGAGGCAGGGTTTGTGTGTTCCCGAAGGGCTCCTGTGCTGCTCAGCTGACCAGCTGCACGGGCTCCTGATCAGAACCGTGCTGCTGGCAGAGCTCAGAATATTGAAAACTTTGCTGTCTCCAGGCTTAAGCAGCTGCTCAGCAGAGTTTAGCATATCTAATGTTGGATTTGGTACCTAATGCCTTTGTGAGTCGACCTCATTGCCAGCAATAAAATTTGCACTGCATTTGATTTTTATTTTTTTTAGATCCTTTGTATTATCATATCTTTCCTTAATATCAGAGACCTTTATGCTAGCTGGGATGCATATCCACCATGAAGGAAGGTCTATGCTCTGAAAACCTGAGAGCTGGACGTCCTTAACCCCAGGTTAAGAATCATCTGCTAGAATAATTATTCTCTGTCCTCAGAGTCTCTGAATAGTCTGATCTTTTTCATGAAGAAGTGTTACCTTCCATAGAGATGTGAGGAACAGAGAAAATAAATATTCTAAGACTCCCTGTGAAATTTTGGGCTGCGAGAGAGACAGGCATTTGATTCACGACTTTTACCCAGTTCAGGGCTTTCATCCTAATGCTGACTTTTTAATGTCGGTTGCTAATACAAGGCAGAGTAGTTTTCTGGTTGTGTCTACAAGTTCCCTTAACAGAACAACTGCATATTTGATGTAGTTAAGTAGCTGACTGTCAGAATTCCAGTCACCTCTTATCACCTAATAAAGACATCTAAAATCCCCAAGTTTATTCTATTATTTTATTTTATTTTGAAAATATCATACATGTGTTTGCTGCTTTTACTTTTTTGGTTGTTTTTTGGGGGTTTTGATTTTTTTGTTTTTAATTTTCTGATCTTTAGCAGCCACTGGGAACTGCTTGGTGCCAATGATTACAGCTCAAATTGTTTATATTTTTACCATTTAAAAAAAAAAAATCAAAATTCTTACCTAAAACTCTGCATTGTTCTAAACAGCTATAATGTATCTTCTTAGTACTTAGTTTCAGAAAAATATTTTTTCTGTTGGAGTTTCTGAAATTTACAGAAATATGGAAATTGATACAGACTGTTCTCGGTTTTCAAATGCTCTTATAAAAATATTTTCCTCACTTGAGTGCTGAGCCTAAATGCTACCAAATAGCATATTGTGGAAACAATAACAATAAAATAAACACCTTGCATAATAAAGAGCATCTCAAATATAAAAGTAGCTTGTCAAGAGGTATAACTAGCTTATAAAAGATATAAAAAGAGATAATATAGTCAAGTACTAAGGAGAAATATCACTATAATAGATGTATCAGTACTCCTCTGTAATAGGGGAACAAGTGATGGGGAGAAATATGACAAGAACAGAATACACAAAGGAGCAGGTGATGCAAGAGATAACTGAGAAGCAGAGATCAAAAAGCATCAAACTGGGTAGATCAGAGAAACTGGGAGTAAATGAGTGTTTTATAATTGTTATATATTTGAAAGCATTTGAAGTGCTGATTGAAAACTTTATACACCTTCCCATTATGCTGAAGCATATGGCAATAGCTCTTGCTTCACAATATGAATCCCCAAAGAATACGGAGGCTGAACTAATTAGAATAAACTACAGTACATTCTGTATTGCCGTATTTGAACCAGCTAAGGACTCTTGCTTTGCATGTTGAATGACGGCTGTGAGAAAAGTTCAATATTGAAAATTTCTTTAAAAAAACCCTCAGTATTTATGTATTCAGTATCTTCTGCAAATGTTACTGTTAACAGTCTTATGACTCCTTTCTCACATGCTTTTCCTACTTTGCATTAATTTTCATGAAAATTTAGTTTACACTCCTGAAAAAGTTTATATCTTGTGTGATTAAATGAACTACTACTCTTTTTTCAGCTGCTATATAAATAATGGTGGCTTTTTTAATATCAGTTATACAGATTTGATAACATGTTTGTGCAATTCTTCAGTAAAATTTAAACTGAGATCAATGAGAATTTCACATGTAAAAAGGTATGCTGGTGTCTAAAGACATGTATCAAGTAGTCCAAGAGTGGCTGTGCCAGCAGTATGCTAGTGGGGTGGTACTGGCAAGACGCCTGCTGGTTAATTTGTCTCTCAGTCTGTGGGAAGAAATGAGTTCTCAAGGGTGAATAAAACACTGGTTGTCTTCAGTGTGGAGGAACAGGCCCCTGGAAAACATCATTCTCTCTCGCTTGTGAACCTCACGCATACTAGATATATATACATATATATACATATATATATGTATATATAGATATTTAGATGTATGTAAATTTTTTAACTTCCTCTTGGTGTCATGACGGTTTGAGTAGGGTGCTCACAAGATTAGCCTAGGCTGATTTGGACAAGACTGAAAAGGGAACTGTTAAATAATTTTAAAAGCCAAGCATATGAAAGTGTGTCCTTTCCAGTAAATAGTCTAGGGCTTCCTAACTGCCACTGACATGCAGTCTAACTCTTGAGTTACTAACATTTCTTAAGATCTCATTTGGCAGGTCAAAAATAACCTTGGTTTCCCAAACCCTAAGCAGTTCCCTTGATCCTCTGTATGTTTTGGGAATGTGAGTGCCTAATGTGCATAAAGACAATATATCTTTGTTTTGTTTTAAGGTTCTTGGGTGTGAATCTTCAGCTAGAGGAAAGATGATTTTATCTAGTTTTCTCCCTGGGGATTAAGAAACAACTCTGTCATCAGTATCTGGTGCTACTAAACTGCTTACCAGATCTGGACATCCTAACCTGAGCACACCCCAAAAGGTTTTTGATTCTTTCAAACAGTTACTAACAGGGTAATAATCCATCTACTGATTGACTCAACCACATGATACACACTTTTGTTCACAGAATGTGAGTGGCTTCAAATAGATTTTAACATAGTCTTTTTTATGAATGTGACTTTCCTCTGGGTAACAATTAAAGCTTTAAATTTGATTGTCAACATTCATTTGATTTATGCATTCAGGGTAAATTGGCAGAACTGCATTGTCTTTGCATTTTTAAGATAGCTTAGAGCCGAATCTAATTTTAGTTTCATTAGTCTGATATAAGTTTTTTATGCTAATAGGGCTGCACTTGAAACCAGCTTTACTATCCATTTCTAAGATTATTCCTATTAATGCTGCTGCTGATACTTGGGAATGCTGAGGAATCAATGCCTCACTCCTCTGCGCCCCCCAGCCCCCTTCCCGCCAAGGATATTGTAAAGCTGCTGACTGGACATCTGCTTGAATTATCTGAGAGAAGAGATTCTTGTAGATTTAATACAGTGATTTTTTTCATTATCTCTTGTTTGTATCTTGTGCTCTCATATTGAAATTATCTGTACTTGTCAGGTTTTATATGAATGGCTCCTACCTGTATTAGAAATATCTCATCATGTTCTGTGACAACAAAGAAAAATCAAATTATTTAACTGAATCATGCTTAGTTGGGATGGAATGTGGTCAAAAAAGGCTTTTCTGAACAGTTATTGATTAGACTGTAACAGAATTGGCTGCATGCTGTCTCAGGCATTTTCCTTTAGGTTATAATTACCATCTTACTTACAATCATTATTTGACATTTGAGCACTGTGTGTGTTGTTATAACAGAATATAAAAAGCAACTACGATGAAAGCAAATGCCTTATGCAAGATAATAATCCCCCTGCTCTTCCTGACTTTTAGGTAGTTGGTGAATTATATAAATACTGATATTTTACTGCTATGGATACAAGAAGTTGGACAGATTTCAGTTGGAGCTATTTGAATCTTATTGTCTAATATATTTTTAATTGCATAGGTCATAAGTCTCCATGGTTTAAGATTTAAAAACTAATCTTAGGATATAAACGTAACTATCCTTGCTATTTCTCTTCTGTTCCTTTATATGAGCATGATATTAAAAACTCAAATTTATTTAGTGGTAGAAAGGCAAACAAACTAAAAATTTGAGTTAAATTTGGGAGATCAGTATCTTGGTTTGCAGAACAGAGTATGGATAGAGAAGGTGAAGAAGGTGACATTGTAATGAGTAAGGTATACAACTGAAAAAAAAAAAAAAAAGTAGCCCATTGATAAGGGCACAAGGCTACAGGACCAGTTGGCAATCCTGTTACTTTTCTGTTTATGATAATCTTTTTCTAAGGAAGACCCAAAGAGACAAACTTATTTTGATGTACTTATGATGAATGAAAACAAATACTCAAAATTATGACACGTAAGACTTGTTACCTTTCTAGCCCTAGGTAGCTGTATGAAATTGTACCAAATTTGTGTAAAGTCCTCTTATACTTAACTCTTTAACTATAAAATAATTGGTTCTGTTTAAGAATTTAAGTCTTAAATATTCATTGTGTCTGTAAACAGACTGCAAGTTTCCATCATCCATTTCGAGGGTCTTAACTTTGTAGGTCCACCGCAGCCTAAAAGCTAGCAAGGACAATTCAAAAAGTGCAGAAAATATGTACTGTAATTCCTTCAGGCAGAAGGCAGGTTTGAATCTCTGTTTCTTGTATCTTATGGGGAATGTGCAATCTGGGAAAAAAAAAGAAATCCTGTTGAAAAATACAGCAGCTATCTTTAGGGTTTTAAAGAGAGTTGTATGGTTTTAGTATTATCATGTTCTGGTAGTATCACACAGTACAGTTTTTTTCAGAACAATCTTTGCAACAAGGACATGGTCTAGTCTGAAAAGCAGCAGATTCAGAATTGCATTGCATTAACCTACCCTAAAATGTTGGTTCTACCATAATTATATTGCTCTAATATCCTATTCCTTATGGCATTGAATCAGTCCAATAAGACTATATATAGAATGGCATGTGATTGAAGTGACACTATGAAAATGAGATAAACTCAGAGTTTGTTACTAAAACTTATCCGGTGTGACTCCATGGCATACGTTTTCTGAGGGTTAGTTTTGGTTTTGTTTTATATATATATATATACACACACACACACACACACATACATTGTCAGAGATCACCGGTACACTTGATCTTTTTACAAAATACTAGCTAAGGAAAAAAAATCCGGTGAATTATAAATTCAATAGAATGATACTATAATGTTGAATGGTGTATTAATAGAGTTATATAGAACAATTATTTTGAATAAGAACTTTTAGAATGTGATTCTAAACCTCTTATAGTTTTAATGGCAACACCTTGCTGTTCCCATAGAACTCCAGTGGGAGAGGATAATGCCAAAGTGTGACTCAAGACTTTGAGGAAGTTTTGCCGTTGTCACCCAATCTACACAAAAATGCTTTGTTTCCCATGACTTTGTGGCACGCCGTGTTCTTCAAGGAAGGTATGCCTGCAGACTTCTTGGTTTTGCTTCTACCTGGGGAGGCGGGGGAGGGTGTTTGTCTTTTTAAGACGTTTTCAGCTCTCATTTTGAAATGGAGTTACCTTGTCTGTACAGCTTCTCTTTCCCAAAGTAAATGGCAAATACTTTATGACTGCATTCAAGTTGAGTTTAACTCACTAGGTCCAAAGGTATTTCTAAATTTGCGCATCACAAAGAATACAATGGCACCACGCTACAAACTGTGACAGGCAGGGAATATATGCAACAGCAAAAGGAAGTGACAGCAAATGGTTGGGTTTATTATGAGGCACAAAGTGATAAAGTAACAGGTTTTTTGTTTGTTGGATTTTTTTTTTTTTATAATATGCAATTTAAGCACTGTCAATATCAGCATTACACACACTTGGAAACAGAGATTTGACAGATGTTATGACCAATTAGGTAGATGCGGGGATTATTGATAAGGTCTAGAGGTATTTTTAACAGACAATTAAATTCCTTTCTTGCTCAGCTTCTTCCGTTTTTTATTCTTCCAGTAAGGAAACAGCAGGGAATGTTCTATTTACAAATCTTATTGATGCCAAGATCACCTAGTAGGCTGGTAGTCACATGGATGTGAGAAAGAACATTATTTATACCGTAACTGAGGAATATGAAAATTACAGGTGAGTATTTTGTATAGAAACAGTAAACAGCTTAACCAATATGTCTATTGTCAGTCTTACTGCTTTCCTGGGTTCAATATAAAGACAGAAATTCTGTCCAAGCAAGAAAGAGAAACGTAAATTTGCGCATTCCCTAATATGAGTATATGCAGACTACTGCACTTGAGATACTTGATTATCTATTTCCAGTCCGTGTTTTCTTCTACTGAGAAAACCAAGTAAGCTGACAGTAGATTTTGAGATATAATGAATTTGATCATGTGGACTTAGACCCATTAAGTTATGAACCAAGACAGTCAACTGCACCATCCCTGTTGCTATTAAATACCGTGAAGGGAAATTGCATGTTTTATTGACCTAAGTATTGTATTCAGCTCTGTCCTTGCTCCACAAGGTAACCATTTTCACTGGTAAAATGGGGATAAACATGTTGATCTAATCTTTGTCGTTCTTAGAGAGAGTGTTGCAGTATCTAATAATGATATTTCCCACGGTTGGGATAATGTATGGAAAAAAATGGTCATTTCTTTCCTAATTAATCTTGGTTACCTCATTTCAACTTAATGAGAAGGATGTGAAATGGCTTCATCTAGCGTGTCCTGGAGCCTCCTGGCTGCTTCAGGCACTCTTTCATATATGAATACCCTCAAGCTGACTGCAGCCTGGAACACCAGTTTGCAGTTGAGCAGATTTGTATTTCATAAAATAGACATGGTGATCCCATTGACAGCTTATAAAATAAGCTGCTTCTGTGTGTGTGTAGGGAGCCCAACTGGGCTGGTATCTGCTATGTGCTTAGTGTGCTCTGAAAACACAAGCCATTAGTCATTTGTTACACAGTTCTGAGACTTGTGGGTCAGCTTTGTTGTATGTTAGATGCCTTTATTCTTCCCATCTTCTGCTTTTCTCATCTGGATCCTAACCCTCGAAGTTTGGATTTGCTTCTCCCAGTGGGATCTGATATGGTGGGTTAATATGAATGACTCTGAGTTGACATTACAAAATAGTTTTTTTAAGCCTCAGACCTTTTCTGGGCCCTATTTGCATTTGGAATGCAAGTTTTGAGGTTAGCAGAGATAATACTTGTCAGCTTTGCAGTTTAGGGTTGGTAATTCATGTTCCAGATAACACATCCAATGTGACCTTCTCACCTTCCCTGCTCTCTTCTTTTCCTCCCCCTCTTAGTGATTTGAAGCAGCATTTGCTGTTCAATTTTCTGTTTCTCTAGCTAATGGTAACTTAGCATTGCCAGCACTGCACAGCCAGTTCCAACTTTGGCTGTAAATACTTTCTGAGCAAGTCAGTAATTAATGTTGCACTGATGACTGGTGGCATCTGTATGAGTTTATTATCATCTGTACTGAAACACAACGCACAGTGAAAACATGGGGGACTCTAAAGAAAGGGTCTAATAAATTTGCATGAATTAACATTAAATTTAATTTGTCATGTGCCAACCAAACTGTGCAGCAGATCTAAATCCTTTAAAAGATATAGATTTCTCTGTTGTAGCTTCTTCTCAGGCCTGGCTGCTACGCTTATTCCAAAACTTTGTTTAGTTTTTTTTACGAAAAAAACCTTTCGAGACATGATGATGGATATATATGGATTTTTTTTTGTTGTTGTTGTTGATGAGCAAGAAACTTTCTTTTATCTTTCTAAAAATATTTTAACCGTTAATTTACCCATGCAGGTATATCATGCACAGAATAAATATGATGTATTACTGCAATATTCTCTCCTGGCCCAAATATGAAAGGGTACTGGAAAACTCACATGAACTAAATGGTGATTGTCTTTGGTAGTATTTACAATCAAAACATGACAGCATTGAAACTTGATAGTAACATTGAAATGAACAGGATACTAACACCTAGTAAAGAACTATAAATCGACCCTTTCCATAATGGACTATGTAGTTTTTGGGATTCCCCCAAAACACCAGACAAGTGAAATAGAGTTAATATTAATTTTGTCATTGATTTAGCAACCATAGTGTCAGAGTTCAAATAAATTCAGAATAAATACACAAAGTAGAAAGAAAACACAGGAAGACAGATGGCAACAAACATAACTTTTCATCAGAGCAGTTCCTTATGCTTTAAAAGCTCAGAAACTTATCTTTCCTGTGCCCAGTTTTATAGACAAACGTGAAATCGAAGTCAAACACAGGCCTCGGCATAGTCCATGCTAGTTACCACTAAACCCTTGAGTGTACTAGATGTCACATTAAAAAAATAAATAAAAAGCCTGTGAACTTGCAGGTCTTTTGATGAGAAATTTTTAGGAAAGAGTTGGGTTTAAAACAAATCAAATCTCTTGAATAAATGCACTAAAAACGACATCGAGTTGGTAGATTCTTTGAAGGGTCTTTGGCTCGATTAACAGAACCCAGTGAAAAGCTGAAAACTGAAGAACTTGCACACATGCAGAGAAAACTGCTGATTTTAAACTTTGGCTTAAAACCTTGGCACCTGCTGCAGCCCCTCCACGGGGCAGGCACAGTCGGCTCC
>NW_010099987.1:40256-51907 GCF_000699245.1 Pterocles gutturalis | reverse complement strand
CCGGCCGGCTCCCTCGGGGTAGGGGGGGAGCCATATGCTCAGTGTAGCCGAGGTGCCTCTTCCCTGGCACCTACTGGTTTATCTGCAGCTTCTGAGGGCAGCTGGGTCCTTAGATCTCAAAGACCAAGACATAATCCCACATAAAAAGCTTTCTGGATGTACTGTACACCAGAACACCAGCTTGATTTTACCATCTGTGTTTTAGAGGAGAGAGAATAGTTAAACTATTTTTCAGTGGCTACACTGGTTGCTACTCCTCCTCTAGCTGTTTTAGTAGGTCAGAAAGGAAAAAAAAAAAAAGACCAAACAAACCATCAGTGAAAATATTTTCAAATAAAAACTATGCATGGATCATGAAAGCCAACTGGCAAGGTATTATTCTGGATCCAGCATAGCTTGCTGAAAAGTTTGGTTGTCATGTTGCTAATTTCATAGCAACAAACTTCTGAAAGAAAGGTGGCTAGTCTAACTATGTTAAAATTAATGTAATAAGAAAACATATTATTTCCATTAACTCATCTATCTTTCACAACTTGTCAAGGTATATGGGTAAAAAGAAAATGGCAGGGTGATGAGTACTTATATATCACAAAAGGAAGAAAAGAGGTTTGAAGAAAGGCGAGAGCTATGCAATATTTTCATCAGTCGTACTTGTCATCACAGATTACATTGGAAAGTAGACAGGTGCTGTCAAGCAGACAGTGTTCAGTGAGTATACTAAAATTAGATTTTCAATCTAAGACATACAATCAAAAGAGGAGAAAATGTAATTAGGCACCTACTTTTGTTTCTAAGGCTCTTTTAGTTTACATAAAGATTTTCCAGTTTACCTGTACTCTGTCCTTCCTTTTCTCCTTTCTTCTCTCCCTTTTTTAAAAAGCCGAAGATGGAAGAAAAGACTGGTTGTAAATAGGATTAGATTAACACTTTCAACAACGTACTTTAATTTGTCTATGAGAAAAGAACTCCTTTGGTAACAAGAAAGCTTCAATACAGAGAAGCCAGAGCATCTGTGAAACAGTATTTTTTTTTCCTGAATGAAATATAGCACATCGCGTATTACGGTTTTAATTATAGGAAGAAACTGAAATGTGCTGTCAACTTTAAACAGATATCTTTGATATCTGCTAAATCAGGACACTACAGATTTTTTTTTTTTTTGTCAAAGATATCATAGCAAAATAAAATGTTTTGAAAGTAATTGCTACCCTTTATTTTTTACCTTTTTAAAATATACTTGCTTTCCCATGTATAGCTACTTCATCAAGTAAGTTGGGAAGACAACTGTTCCCACCTCCCCTTTGAGCTGTGTTATAGAAGAAGCAGTCTGGAGCCTGGAAAGGATTTGTGGCAATGCATACTGCCCATAGGCGTTCATTCTTTGCAGTCCACACTCTTACACCTATGGTGTAACCTATTTTAACTTACTAGATAAACTGTAATTCTTCATATGGATCCTATAGGGAAATTGTAACACCCTAAAGACATCCTAAAGTTGACACATCAATGCTTCACGTTATCAGGCTGGCTCCAGCGCAAAGCATGACCTTTATCTCACCCTACATGTTCAGTTCTTTCATGCTTAGTTTTTTCTGTTACAAGTAGGCAGTGCTTTCTCTTTAGATCTTCTGACCTTTGAGGAGGATTAAGTGTTTCACTTTACTCTGTTCTGTTGTCAGATTAAATAGTTCAAATTAAACAGGAAGAGAGAGATGATTATACCTGAAGCTCCACTGAGCGCACAGGAGTGGTCATTCTGAGAGGATATTGAGTCTCTCAGCCCACATAAGACTCACGTAGCTTTTTTTTCTGTAGCCTAAATCTACAAAGCACAGCATAAATGCACTGTCCCAGGAAAGTCTTAAAGAGGGATTAAGAGGATCTCTGTGTTTCTGTATGGCTCGACTGGACAGCTTTTTCAGAGCTTCTTCCAGAGTTGAATTACGCAGCCCTCAGCACTGCTTTATCTGCCGTGTGAAGAATAGCAGAGCCAAGACAAATCTGCCGTCTACTCCCTGTCCTTCTCTCCTTGTTTTCTCCCTTGGGCATGCCTAACAAACAAGCTAAAGGAGATCTGATTTCAAATGTCAATACTGTCTCTGTGTTGCTAAAAACTGAGACTCTCCTGTGCATGTGGTGAACCTCTGATGCTTAGAGAATTTTACCAGTGAAAACGCCTAAAACTGTATCTTTAATAGATTTCAGTGTAGACTTAAATGTCTAAATTCTTGTCTCGTTGTCTTGTTACTAGTATTTAAATGGTTGTTTTTTTGGTGGTAAGTGGGTTTGGCTTTAGTTCTGAAGTGACTGAAGGTATACCCAGCAGTTAAGGAAACCTGGCTTTTCTTAGGAAAACAATTGATGAAATGACTGTATAATATGAAGCTAAACTAGCTTTGTAATTATAAACGATGAACGTCATTCACAACAGATTTGCCCATCACTGCTTCTGTTACTAGTGCACAGCTGGGCAAAACTATAAAAGTTCGGGGGAAAAACTTGCTTTTTCCAAGTTTTTTAAGTAGTATTTGAAAAAATGTGCAATTCTTAAATGACAGCATAACAGTTCTATTTTCAAGAGCTTTAACAAAATATGACTGACTTCTCTCCTTCTCAATCATTATCTAACATTTTGCTGTCACTGTTCTGAGATTTTGGTTTGTATTACATTTCTGTGAATGTCAATCCAAATGGAGTTTTGGTGAGGAAAGTGCAATTTTAACAAAATTATATTCAATTTTTTTAAAAAAGAAAAAAAAAAAAAAGGCAGCATTTTTTTATTCACTCATTATCCAGTATGGCCTGCTCAAACACTTGCAAGGGCTTATGTTTTCATCACTGGAACATAAACTGCAAGCCTATGGATCTTTTTGGCACCAGAAAGTCAAAATATTTGTCATCCAACTTGAATTCCTACGAAGAATACAATTGGAACGTTTTGTTCGTCACAGTGCATTTAATTCCAATAGATCTTAAATAACTTTCCAAGCTTAAAATAATTTACTATTGCAATATACTTGCTCCAGAGGAAAATGTAATCAGTTTGTCAGAAATAAAAGCCTCAAATGTATCCAACTGTTACTGAATTAACTAAAGATCTTGTCTCTTTTGCTTTCTGGAGGTTACTGCATAAAGTATCTAGGTAAAAGAGAACAGCTGCAGCAATTGTTAGAGCTGAGGTTTTGATAATTGAGAGCTATGTAACTTTGTACCTATGGGGGGATATAGAAATCAAAGAGAGAGTACAGGTGTAGGTTTGTTAAAGAGCACTGAGTCAAGCAAGAGAAATAGCTGAGCTATGCCTTTTAAAAACTCTTCAAAATGCATTAAGGAAAACTGTGTTTTAATGGAAGTTCTGTTTTGGATGTTACAAGGGGCAATGGGTTCAAGCTGGAACATAGGAGGTTCCACTTGAATATGAGGAAAAACTTCTTCACGGTGAGGGTGACAGAGCACTGGAACAGGCTGCCCAGAGAGGTTGTGGAGTCTCCTTCTCTGGAGACATTCAAAGCCCGCCTGGATGCGTTCCTGTGTGATCTGATCTAGGTGTCCTGCTCCGGCAGGGGGATTGGACTGGATGATCTTTCGAGGTCCCTTCCAATCTCTAACATTCTGTGATTCTGTGTTTCATACCATATATAAACATCTGTGTTTATCTGTTAACTTGGTGTTCTAATTCAAATAGATATATGAAATCATAAGCAGAATTGAAGAGAAGACAGAAAAGCATGAGTAGAAATAACGAAGTCTTTAGGCATGAAAGAAAAAATGGATGAAATGCCTGTAATTTTACCTGTTTGTTAGGCATGCCCAAGAGTGAAAATAAAGAGAGGAAGACAGGGAGTAGATGGCAGATTTGTTTTGGCTCTATGCTGTTCCTGACACTGCAGATAAGGCAGTGCTGAGGGTTGGACTCTGAAAGAAGCTCTGAAAAAGTTGCCCATAATTTTGATAAGTTGTTCACGTTGCTCTCATCCTAAGCAAAATAATGGACATACTGTTTACAAACAGTTAAATGAAATTATGTAATTAGTTTCAGATGTGTTTTATTAAATAGAAAATGGGTCCTGTCAAGATGAACTTACTGAGTTTTTGGAATTTCTAAATCTGGCTGGTAAAGCAACTCGGGGGATTTACTATATTGCCACTTATGAAGGCAACCAGAGGATAATTAAAAAAAAAAAAAATCAAAATTTAGGTAAAACACTTATTCAAAGGACTGTGAATTTGCCTACTTAGAGATGGAAAAATATCTTTACAAAAACAACATTTTCATCACTGATGGGGAAATTAATATTAATTTGTATGTAAATCACATTACAATTAAATCTCTAAATGTTGCCAAGGTTGATGAAATGGTAAGAATTAGAGTTACCCATCTCATATCCCTGAATCATGTAAACCCACTGAAACAAAATACTTTTTATACATGGCCATAAAGACTGCAGGCTGTGACTTCAAATGGCAGACAATAGGTGCATCCATGTTATCAATTTATTCACGTGCAGAACAATCTTTATCTCAATCTCCCATGTATGTGCTTTGTTTCACGCTGGCCTGTCTTATTTGCCAGTGCAGAGAGAGCCAATGTGCAGCTGTCGAACTGGGTATGTGCCTCATTCTCAGCTCCCGCAGCGATACCTTGCAGAAAGGGCTGATGCCATCCTGAGATGTTTCATCAGGGTGGTAGTAGGAGAAATGGGGAGCTGATTTTTTCTTCAGTAACATTCCTCTTTGCTAATTACAATAGTTATAATTACATGTAGTTATGTCCATTACTAACAATGTTAATGAGTCAAATACTCGTAACAGTGGACTTGTTCCTGCCAACCAGATTTTTGAAAGGCTGTTAAAAAGTTGGAGAGGGTTTCAGAAAAGATTTATGAATTATTCAATGGGTAGTAGACATGTCTTAATGTGAGAACTTTGGAAAACTCAGTCTCAAAAGATTTAGAGGTAACTTGATTATTCTGCACAAGTACTTTCCAGGAGAGAAAACAGCGGATTCTGAAGGACACATAAATCTATCACAATAAGAGCTAGAAACCAAAACCAAGCATATGTTTGCTTTTCCTGCCATATAGCTGCACAGAGGTCCCCAAAAACCCAATCCTCTCTGACTTAGGGTATTCATGAGCTGTGTTGTCCAGCCACATTAATGAATGACTGCTGTGGAATAATCAGCGCAGCCCATGTTAGCTTTGAACAAGCTGGTTGGGATTCTGGAGGAGATGTAGTCTGCCCAGGAAAGGTGCCCTTTGTCTTGGCACAGATTGGGTAAGCTGCTGTGCTAATCTACCTTTTGAAAGCTAGGCAGAAATGATAAGATCGTTTAGGTTAATAAAGAAGTCATATGAAAAATAGTGTTAAAATTACAAAGACGGCTGCTCTGTTGCTGACTAGCATTCCCTTCTGTTCTCTGGCAAAGCATGGAACCATTATGACTTCTTCCTATCTATCAAATAAAAAAAGTATTTGCCTTTCTCTAAAGAATATTTGTATTTATTATTTTTAATATCTTGAAAAGCAAAATCATAAAATATTACAATTAATTAAAAGATTCCTTTCCTCGGATGTCAATATTTGTCCTAGTTTCCTAAATGAGCTTTTTTTGTTGTTGTTGTCCTGTTGCACTGGTATATATTGAGATGAATTCTCAGTCTGTGAAGTTACAGCGGTGTGAAGAACAGAACCTTTTTCATGGCTTGAGAAACTTGATGACTTTATAAAACTGATTTACAGAACTGTTAAGAAAAAATACCACTACGTCTCACACTCCAGCAATATTTACATTAGAGTGGATTCTTATTTGATGTTATGTATCTTTATTGGCTAGCTTGGTTCAGTTCAATTTGGGAAAACTAACTTACATTAGACTGGTAAATACTACTGGAATTTAATGGCAGTTGTTGCTTCAGTGGTTTTCCAAGATTAAAAAATTGTATCACAGTAATAGTCTATAGAATTTATCAACCTACTGAAAATAAAAGCACTGTGTATTTTTTTTTTGGAATGAATTTTAAATTATTTTATGAACAAGAGGTATACAACAATTCGAGTGGTATGGACTGTAATACATAACTTTCAGTTATGACCTTGGATAGTCTGCATTTTTAATGAGTTCTTGTTCTTGAAGCTCAATAGCAATGAGATAAATTACGGTCAGAAGACCTTAGAAGTTAAAAAATATAACATGAGGGTGTTTTTCATATTACCCTTGTAAGTGGACACATGAAGCAATATCTCAATGTGTTGTTCAAATACCTTGTGAAGTTAAAACTTTGACTAACACAAAACTCAAAAAGTTTAAGGTTTATGTTCTTTTTCATAATCATGGGTTTTGTTTAATGTAAAGTTTATGGGATTTCACTCTGGGAAGCAGAGTCTAAGGCTATCATCCTTTTAAATTCTAGGTTGATCATATTCTAAAATAGGTGTAATTCCAAAAAGAGGACCACTTCGAGTTAAATCTCTTTCTGAAGAATAAATGACGTGGGAGTGAGGGAGTGATTGAGACATGCAGTTTATGATTCTTGGAGCACTTTTGGTGGACACCAGAACCAAACTTCGGATCAGAGGAAAGTACACCAAAGATGAAGGGTAAGTCTTTTGTTTTGGGAGCAAAATAGCTTGTAGTGTAATTTAAATCAGCGATAGGACCTTGCATGGAAACTCTATAAGCTTTGACCTTAGCTCAGACACTCAATTTCTCTCACAATCCTTAAACTACAGCTTGTTAAACTCTGTCAAAATCAGCTTTATGCTTGCATGTAGTAGTTTCATTCTATGTGTATAGAAGACATTTCTCCAGCTGGAGGAGACAGGAGAGTTTCACTGTTGAAAATCACAAAGGAAGAGAAAATTAAGAAAAAAAGTTTATACATTGCATTAATTACTAAATTTAAAGCTTTGCAATTCAAAAGTCAGAACAACAGACACTTTTTTCTTCTTCTTTCTGAATGGAGAAAAGTCTAAGTGATTTTGAGTGATTCAGTCTTAAGCAAAGAGCTGTTTTTTTTGAAAATTGCTCATAATCTTTCCTGTAATATTTCAGTTAAGAAACCAAAGAATGCACCAAATTAAACAACCTTTTAAGTAGGTGTATATCCAGTATGGATAGGGAAAAAAAAAAAAAAAAAAAAAAAAAAACCAAAAAAAACCCACAAAAAACACAAATACATTATTCTAGAGTTTTGTTTCCTTTTTTTTTTTTTTTAGGATTTTTGATTGTTGTTGGATTGTTTGCTTTTTTAGAGGGAGGAGGATGTGGAAAGGAAAGGGGGGAGAAAGAAGGGCTTGTACATATCTAGTTCTTAGATTTCTTTGTAAAATGGATAATATTTCTTGAAGGATTTTTATTTTAGATTATAATGTTTAAGAACACTTTACTTAACTAAAAGCTACCCAATGTATATTAAAGTAGCCACAAGAGCAAATACAGGAATAATTCAATGGCAGTAATCCAGTATCTGGTGAACAAAAAGAATTGAATCAGTTGCTTCTCTGTTCAAGAAGGAAAATTTGGTTAGGCAATTTATCTGGTATTCTGAATCTGAGATAGAGGCAGATTTTTTTATCCTACTTCACTTTCTCTAGGTTAGGTAGGAACCTGTGTCCTATATTTTAAGTGTGTGTCCTCATGAGAAGGTCACAGCCTTTGAGAGCTGCTTGGTTTGCCTCAAATCTTTCCTGCACCTTTCCACCAAAAATCCTCCTCTCTTGCTAGTGCTCCCAAAATCATAAAGTCCCCTCCGAGTTGTTTCCCCGGGAACTACTTGGTGGGATTTGAAAAAAGGAAAAATGAGAAGCCATTCATGAGGAGAACAGTCTAAAAAGAAGAGGAATTTAAGAGATAAGATCTCTTATTGTCGTAAAGGACAAATGCCTGGTTTTAATTGATAGCTATTATTAATCATCACATTAGATGAAAAGCTTCTTAGAAAGTGTTCAGCTATCGATATGAGAACTTAAAGGCTCCTTTACTTTGTTCTTTTAATTTGGGAACGTGCCATCTCTATTCTTGCTTCCTTTGCTACTCGCCTGTAACTTGTGCCTCAGTGAAATAAAAATAGGGGTTTCCTTAGTCACCTCTTTTTCAGGATTAGTTGACCCCTTAACCACCTCTTTGCAGCCATTCCACGCAGACACAGACACACCCTGGTGGTTTGTGTGCTATGTTTCTATGCTTCTGTGCTTCACCAACACCGAGAAACTTTTAATTATGTCATTAATACTTTACTAAAACAAAGTGACTGGTAGTTTTGTTATTAAAAATTATTAAAAATAATGGGAATTTTGATTTCTTAGAAGGTTGCACTTAAAACCTAATAAAGCCTCACCTCATTACTAAGTCTAATGATGTTGGATGCAATTTAGCATGAATATTATTCAAAAGCTGCTATAGTAGAGGTCTGCAGGTAGGGTCTACGCTATTGTTAGTGCTAAACTGCTGTCATTGCTTTGTGCTATATATTGTTATTTAGTATCTAATAATTTTACAGATTTCAATTACAGTCAGCAGGATTTCATTCTTCAGGTGCCCCCGGTGGGACATGAGGTACATGTAGGAAACCAGAACATTTGCCGCAAACCTTCCACAGCACTGCAGGTGTTCTGCTTTCTTCTTGCTGTGATTAGTCACCTTTGGGTAGAAAGGAAAAACTCATTAAATCCTTTATTACTTGTACTTATTAGAGAGGATATTTACAGTGCTGTAGTTTTGAACTTTTTTGAACATCTATGGATTCTGAAAAAAGACGTGTTTTGCTGTTCTCCCTCTGCCCACTTCTTTCCTCTCCCCTATTTCTGCTTCATTCCCTAAAGCACGTCAATCATTAAGACCAATTTTGCTCTTGGCAGGTTTATGTCACTGCTGGATTCTTACAAATGAACTATTAATGTGTGAGTACCAGGATCTTCCATTCCCCCACAGTAGGCGCCTCATCCCTGAAGCTTAGCCTTCCACCACTCTGACGCACACCGTTGGCAACCTCATGGCTCGGAAAAGTGATTTTTTTCCATTTGAAGATTCTGTGTACACTATGTGGCCCATCTATCAGTGACTTTCTGCTTACTAATTACTCATAAATGTTCATGAATTTATGTCACTCTGATGAACCTCTTAACTCGCATACAAGCTATTAATTATTCATTTGTAAGTAATTATGCTGATGATTTTTGCATCCTCTATAGCTGCTCATTATGTAAACTAACCATGTTAAGTCCCTCTACTGATTCAGACTTGAGAATACAGCTCTCCCTGACAGCAGCTAAAGACAGTAAGATCAAAGATTTTTATAACAAAGTAAAAATTAGTCACTGACAGATATTAGTTATTGCCTTTGTAATAGATGAAATGAAAATTTTTGTTCATAAACATACCTTCAAATATCATACTTTATTCACTTTTTAAAACACCCATAATGATAGCCTTAGTTATAAAATGGAAAGGTGAAGTTAATTTTTTTTTTTTGTTCTGGAGAAAAAAAAATAGATGATTTGGGGGAGATGGGGTCCTTAGGGGGGGATATTGTGAGGGTATTTGTGAGGGTTCCCTGTTTGAGGGGGGTGTCCTGGGGTCCCCCGGGGGTTATTTGATGGAGGGGTTGGGGAAGAGGGTTGGGGGGTTGCCACTCTAAACTGCACCTCAGTATTTTCTTAACCTCTTATTGATGACCAATTTTGATAAGGTGAACACAAAAAGATTTTGAGACTATGAAAACATCCATTGAGGTTAATGAAATAGGATATTTTGACCCATAGGGGGAAAAAAAAAAAAAAAAAAAAAAAAACCACCAAGTTTCTAACAAAACTCTGCATGTCTGGGGGAGAACAGAAAGTTGGTTATTTTCAGAGGCAAAGTGTTAGGTTAACAGCTGGGTTCTCTGATCTTAAGAGTCTTTTCCAGCCTAAATGATTCTATGATATGATAAAAGTACAATGCTCTACAATCATCTTGTAATTGGAAGTGTTGATTGCAAGGTAAGTTTCAGGATGGATACACAGAGGAAAAGACACAATACTTAAGGATGAATTAACTAAACCATGCAAAGTAAATTCATGATTTACTGAGATGGCAAAGCACTTGTGAACCCAAAATTCAGTCAGTTGTTAAAAGCATACAAAATATTTTCAAACACTGTGGAAATCAGAGAGTTTTTCTTCTTTTGCTGTTTTGTGTTTTTATTGGGGAGTGAAAGGAAAGCTAGAGAGACTTACTTTACTGATACTTAAATTCTGCCACTCTTGATTTGTATTTATGTTCCTGGGCTTCTGTTCATATTGTCTTGACATGGAACTATAAGCAAAAAAAAAAACCAAAATCTGTGAATCTTGGGTCTGAATCTCCTCAAGATCCCAATCCTTTGCATCTAGGAACTTCACAGCACCCGAGTCAGGGATGTCTGCTACATTAGGCTCCCGGTGACTCCAGAACAGCCCATGAAATAGGGAAAACAATCAAACCACAACCTATTCTCTTCTCCTTTTTTTTTTTTTTTTGCAGAGAATTGTCAGATGTCTTCTTGCATAATCAACATATGAAAGAAATGTAAGAAACACTTTTTTGTTAACTCACTTGTATTCTTTTTGTGCATACTAGATAGAGTTTTGCTGTTTCACATCTAGTCTTTATTGAAGGACTGGTGTGCTGCTGTACCAGTAAGTCTTCACTGTTCCGCACTGAGGTAATCCTTTTCTAATTTGCAGTAGAGGTCTTTTGGGTAGCTTGCAGTGTGCTTAAAGCCTTCAGTTACTGTATAGAGGCATTTAATAGTTTAAATTATGAATATGTCCACTTTCTATTATCTCCATTTCCTTTCTTGGGAAAAGAGCCACATTAACTTGAGAATATATTATTTTACTCAATGATAGAAATGTGTTTGAATATATTTCTCATAGGAATAATGAATATTTGCTAATAACTACTGTAGCACTGTCTGTAATTCCTAGATTATTAATAGCTTTAGACCATTTCTGGTCTATATGAATAAATACGCAGCCAGGGCAACTACCAAGCTGGTGTAATACTTGAGCTAGAAGGATTACTAAACAAGTAGAAAATTATTTTTGAAATTGCTGGGGGTTTTGGCAGTGAGGATCACAAGTACAATTTAAGCATTTAAAGCTCTCATAGGTATTTTCAGACCAATCAATAGTGCAGATTCATCAGAAACTTATTACCAGCCAACGCACTACACCTATCAAAGTGCTCTTCCTTTCAGCTTAGGTGTACTAGTCTTACTAGTGACGTGTGTTAACCATCTTCATTTGGGATTTTTGCATTAGTCGAGTAACTGTAAGGCGGTTAGCTTATATAATGAGCAACAGTACAAATCAGTATAATTATGTACAAATGAATAATTAATGACTTGTACTAACAAGTTAATCCAGTTGATAGGTACTATAAATGCATGAACATTTCAGAAATTAACAGCTAAAGTGATATGAGTGCCTGATAGTTTAATGTTATTTTTATACTTTTTGATCAAATCAGGCTGTCGACATCGGACTTCAAGCTCTAGTGAACTGTGTGGGAGCTTTGCCTGTGACTAAAAAATGACCAAAGGTAGACTTGGGCTCAACCTATACTGTGAGATTCTCACAGGAATCCATAAGTGCTCATAATTTCAGAGGTATAGCTTCTGAAAGAG
>NW_010099987.1:33023-40237 GCF_000699245.1 Pterocles gutturalis | reverse complement strand
AGAAGATAGGAGCTCTTTGGATTTTCACTTCTTCAGTTTCACATGTATCTGGGAGCAGGGGGCTGATTTCCTGTGAAAAAACACTCAGAACTGCCCTGTTTTTATACGTCTAATGAGTCCCCTTGACTGATAGCAGTAGAGTTTCTAGGGATGGCTAACCCTTACACATTAATGAAAATAGGTGCTTGGGGATTCACCTGATAAAAATGCCTCAGGTAAGAGAAAAGCCAACAAGCTCCTGTTATTAGATACTTCAGCAAATCCTGACAGAAGATAGATATATTATAACTGAGTCTGCTCCAGGAAAAGCTTCAGTTTATGCCCACACCTTTCTTGACTCAAAAACCATCCTACCACGGGACACAAATCAGAGGACAGGCTTCATTAGCTCCAGTTCTACAGTTTTGTTGAACTACTTGTTTGCTTTTGGTTTGTTGGGTTTTTTTTTTTTTTTTAACCTTAAATCCTTGGTGGTTTAATTCCATGTTGTCTAATTTATTGGCCAATAATGGCAGTTTTGTTTTCAATTTATGAATATTTTACATTATTTTAATTTACTTTTCTGGGCTTTTAAATTATTTCTGCATGGAACTCATTCTCAAAGGGCTTAATTTGGTTCTGTGCAAAATTTGATGAACATACAGAGGAATGTAAAAGAATAAAAACAAAGCTGGATACAAATCTCACAACTCAGAAACAGCTCCCCATTGGGGGATTCTTTCAAGCAGATCGGTGTCTTTCTGTGTTGAAGTCAATGGAGCTACACTGGTTTACACCTCCTGAGGATCTGGATACACACCATTAATACCTGATTCAAAGCCCATAGAAATAATTTGCTTTCAGTATTGTAACTTTACGGTTAGAATAATCTGTTGGTATTTATGAGCCTCCTGCTTAATGAGTTCTGACATGTTTGTTAGAGAGCCTGTGATCATTCCTTGCCCAGGGTAAATCTCTGAGGAAATTTCTTTCCTAGGATGCTCTGATAGCAGTGTACACCTTAGTGATTGCTGGATATAAATAGGCAATCCGGCTGTTGCATTTGAGGAGATGTTGACTGCTTGGGGGGTTTCGTTTGCTTCTTTTTTTCTTCTTGTACTTTTCTGAAACCCATCCTGGACAGTTTTTGAAATTGTTAATGGTGAAGCCCACGTGAGAATAATAGTGAAATCTAATGCTTAAAAGGATTTGATAAAATATGTCCCCCATTCATTTATTAGTAACAATATGTCTACTAGGTAATTTATTCTTCTGACTACTTAGGTACTTATGCAAAAATAATTTTTTGGTGGTGGTTTTGCCCTCAGGAACAGATGGAGTTATAAATCTTGCATAATGCTTCTGGATGTATTTGAGAAAATGATCCTGCTACTACAAGAGAGAAAGTTATGCTGAATCTTAGCCGAGATAGGTAGGCTTCAGAGCAGCAAAACTGCAGCATAAATATGCGAGGGATAACTCAGTGTATGCTTGGTAGTGACTACATTGTTTTTTACTATCCTAAATTATGAACATTTCACAGCTCTTCAGATTCTTTTTCTGCAGAACTCGCCTGAGAATCTCATGAGACCAATGAGAATTTTATTATGACACTTTGGTATGTTCTGTTTTCCAGTAGTTTTCAGCTATAGCATTTTGGCATTTGTACTCCCAGTCCCAGTACGGTCAGGCCTGGGCAGCCATAAATGGTAAACAGCATGCCAGACAGAGCTTGAGGAAATACAGATGGCTTTTCATAAAGCTTGGTTTGTTTTTTTTTCATTAATTTCAAAATTGTCTGGTAATACGTGTCACTCACTAGGTAGTGTATCACTGTTTTATCAGATTGCTCATGTGAACACCTACCAAATACTTTTTGAGGGGTTTTGGGTTTTTTTGGAAAGTGCCAGATACTTAAGAAGTCAGTGCTGACATTTTTGGATGCCTACTGAAGACAAGGAGAAAAATCACATTCGCATCCTTCCTGTAACTTAACATGCAGGATGTAGTGTTTTTTCATCTCAGCCCATCAAGGTGTAATGACTATCTGTTGCTCCAATGAAAAAATATTAAAAAATGAAAATAACTTGTTTGATCTCAGGAAGTAGATCTAATAAATTGATGATGGGATGAATAATTTCATCTTTTTTATTTTTTTGTCCCTTATTAAAAGCTCTTTCTTCTTGATAGGTGGAATTCTCAGGTAACTATCAATGCCGCCAACATGCTCTCATCAGATCGAGTAACACAGTAGCTAAACCACAAAAGTAGCACAGTTGGAATGCTTTTTTTTTTGTTTCACTTGGACATTAACAAAATATTTACCATAACTGCTGTGCTGATGACCTTCAGGAATTCTCACACAGTTATAATGAAATTGCCTCTTTTTTCCTACATATTCAACATGACAAAATATATTGCATACTGACATTTCTAAGGTTAAGTCTAACTAAATCAGAATAATAAAAATTTTTTCAAAGTAACTTTTAAAAATAGAGGAAGTATAAGTATTGTGGTTCTCCACCTGTCCTCATGCTTCAGATTTCTTGCTTGATACCATTAACTGTTCCTTTAACCCTTTTCTAGACTCCAGTGCGTGCATTCCATTGTTCTTCATCTCAAGGTGCATAACACATATGTCATGAACTGCAAGAGTTTTTGAGTTATATATTTAATACTTTTAAATAAAATTTTTATAGAATTTTAGAAGAGTTTTTTCATCTCCTAATTCAGAGCTGAATATACTCACATGCTAGAACATTCGAGTTCTCTTGGATCAGCCAATTATTGCATATCGTAATTAATTCTCTTTAAAGGAGGAATTAATTTTGCTTATACAATATAGTTTATACTTTTAGGGGAAATAAAAATTCCAAAAGCCCAGACCAGAACATTTGCATTGAATTTAATTGCTGAGATAATTAATTTCAGCAGTGTTTGGTTCCCACTAAATATCTAAATTAAAAGAGTTAGGATCCAGGGAACTTGAGAACAGTGACTTTGTGACAACCATGAGATGATTTTCCTAGTTGCTAGGGAGCTTAGAAGCTCTGTGTCTATGGCAGCATTGCCAAAGTGTGTGGTGAACAGGAGATGGGAATGTCCTAATTTCATGGCAAGCTGCCATGCTGTCTGGCAATGAACTGTGAAAACAGTGCACAGTGACATGTAAGCTGTTAGAGAAGTAGGCAAATCTTCCCAAAACATAAAATTATTTCCTCAAATTTTTTGAGTCAAATTCTATTGTCACATTTGGCAGCCATGGAGAAAAAAACCACAACTGTTCGGGTAGGCTGAAGCTTACGGGTGCAACAATACATGTGCAATATTACTGCACATTCCATTGGCCGTATAGGATCCTGTACTGGTGAAGAGTTCTGTTCATGGGGATATGACATAGTGGTATCAATTGTCAATAGAAAGTAAGATGCCTTTTATGGATTTTTTTTTTTTTAATATTCCTGCCACTTAGTACCTATAAAACACAACATTAATTCCCTACCTCACTCTGAGGTTGGGAGGATAAAAATCATTGTGCAATGATGTTCATATACTGTGGAGATAAAAGATATATCAAAATTCCAAACTTTAACAGATAATTCCTTTGGGATAGCCGGAGGGTTTCTGTGTTTTTGATGTGTTTTCCCAGTACATTGGTTCTAAACATACTTCTAATTTAGCTTGACTTTTTTTTTTTTTTTTAACAGGAATAAGTAAACTGGTGGAGTGAATTGTGAGTCATCTCCAATGTGAAGAGCTAAATCAGGTGACTATTGAAATTATCCATGCTTCTCTTTTGTTCATTGCCAATCTGGATATTTCACTACTAAGATCACAGAGAGGACTTTTGAACCCTACAGAACTGAACATTGATTTAATTATAATACAGTGCATAGACATGCACCTCTAATGAAGATGTACAACTGTGGAGAGGAAAGTTACAGTAAGTGGGCTGTGATCATATCTGCTTAAGACTTTCCCTATATTTTTGTCATAAGCTGATAATAGAGGCATCCATTAATGTGGATACATCAGTAGAATTTCATGGCTACAACATTCTTTTTCCTGTAGGGAGTAAAAGAATGAAAACAAAGTAATTCCACAGATTTCCACACTGCTGAGTCACAAGCTGGGAGCAATGACTTCTTAAAATATACTTTTTTCTTTTTTTTTTTTTTTTTTTGATGTGACTACTTCATGATCCTAAAAATGTCAGCATAAGGTATCTTGGCATTGTTGCTATTTATTTGAAAATATAGTCACCTTGATGCTACAGGTATGTACCACCCGTGCCTTTTTAATAAAGATAGAGCTTTTAGATAGAAACCTATGCCTTTTGAGATTTGTAGAATATAAACAGTATCTAAAATGTTTAACCTCTCCCTGCCTCTCTTTCCTTGTTAAAGTAGTCACTCATTGGGTAGCTAAGTTATTTTAAGAAAGCTATGAAAGATTATTACTGTTTCTGTTGTTCTGGAGAATTACCTTGTTATAGCATTTCAGCTATTTATAAAACTATCATATTAAAAAAAGGATTCTTTAGGGTCAGAGGAACAGCAAAAAAGATATATGGCTTGTAAATCTTACTATAGATGTGAAAATAAACACCCAGAATAAAGGCATGAACTTACTGGAGAAATATAAATGACAGAGATAATATTCTGCAGAGATCAACACAATCCCAAATCTGATAAATTTTGTATTAGAAGAAAGATTAAGGCAACAAAGGGCAAGAGTGGTGTGAAAAATAATTTCTTACATTTAAACTAGTTGAAGAGTTTCATAAACACTTTTTTGTGACTGACTTTCAAGCATCACAAGTGGGACTGAGCTCTAGACAAGGTTGGGGCAGAGGGCATATACAGAAGGTTCTTCCATTTTTAATGATCTTAGCATTCTCTATCTATTTTACGCCTCAAAAGATAACAGACAAATTTTCCTTGTATGCTTTTCTCTAACTTTGTCAGAGGTCACCTGTAGCACTACTCCTGGAAATAGCCCCTCAGTGGAATCATTTCCTACAGGCATGGATCTTGTTTTGTCAGAACTGTAGTAAAGTCGTGTTTTCCAAGAGAAGATGTTTTTAATTATACATCAGATCTACATTATTTAGGTTTAAAAAGGTTCTCAGACTGAAAGTTTCCTTTCTTCTAAACTAAAATGAGGGGGAGGGAGGAAGGAGGGGGGCTTTCTTCTCTTTCCAAATTTTTCCATCCAGAAAAGGCCTGAAAATAAATATCTTCATGATTTTTTTTCTAATCCATTTAACTTCCGCTGTGAACAAAGGTGCAACAAGAGCCAACCTCCTCAGATTAGTAACTCTAACAAAGCATTATGTCTTTGTTTCTACATAAGCACATGCATTACTTCAGTCCTCTTTCACCTCTTTGAATTGGCATTTCAGTCTCTGTGTGTTTCCTTAAAAGCAAGTAGAATAAAAGAGGAAAACTGTGTTTTATATATAATTATAACAGTTTGGATTTATCTGATATTGTAGGCTGTTCCTCTCTTCTTACCTCTGATTAGAGGGTACACTGGTGAACACCATTTATCTCTTCTGGACAGAGGCTGGAGTGGTGAAGGGGAAAGAATGGTGGCACTTAGGTTTTGGGGGGAAGGAGAGGTCACTTTCACAGCTCAAAAGAAGGCCCAATACTTCAAACTTTTAAATTTTTCTTGGGTTATAAAAGCCTACAGAATTTGATGTAGGCATTACTTCATTAGATTTTCCCTCCAGAGAATTATTAATTTTTTTAGATTAACTTAAATACGGGATAAATACTGAAGCCACTGAAGGATGAAATCAAGGTTAATTAAACATTTAAGTCTTTGATTACAAAAGTGATAATTACAGTAGAATAAAGAGCAAAATAACTTATTGAATAGCTCCTTATTAGGTATGCCCAACCTTTTCTATCCAGGAGTGTTTAATACCCTCTTTGTCTCTTCATTCTTATACCCCTTGTGCTCTAGAAAGACAGAGAGAAAGGAAGGAAAGGGAAAAGGAAAGAAAGGAGGCAGGAAGAAAAAAGTGGTTACATCTATGCGAAGTAACCATTTCTCCTTTAGGTAACCTGGTTCCATCCTGATATACTTGTTTATTTGCTTTCCTTGCAATACACATTTGTTTTTGCAGTTTAAAATAATTTATTACAACAACTGTGGGTTAGAAAAGCAAAGTCAAATTGATATTGGCATTGTAGAATTGTGCTTCAAAGGCTAAAATGGCACGATTGAGAACCAAATACTTGAACAAGTCTAGGAGGTAAAGCCCCTAGAATAGCTAATAGAGTCTATGCTGTCTGCTGCAACTGCGACTTTCCAGGAGAAGAACTGTAACCAAGAGGCACATTTCTCTCTATCTTCCACTTTTTTTATTAGCTTTCCCCCTTCATGTGTAGTCTACCTTCTAAGACGACTAGACTAGACTGTAGCAACAGGAGTAAAAGTGCTATCTGAAATACATTATTTTCTTTCCCAGCCAGGGCACTTCAAATTCTTGGACAGGATAGCTGAAAGTGAGGGAGGAATAGGAAAGGTGATTAAAATGGAGATGTATTGAAGGTTGTTCTGGGAAGGTTCACCAGATGGCACTGTTTCATATAGCCAAATACATTTCTTCATAATGAACAATGTGCTCCTCTGTTTGACGGCTGCCTTAGTGGCTTCAAGATTGAGATTTTTTTGAGGCAGGTATGGTTGGCAGGGTTGAACATGCCCTTTGCCGTCACCATTCGGGACAAAGCCAGCTCTCAGCGAGCCGATGGTGCCTGGCTTTAAGCTTCCTCCAAGAGGAGCCTGTTCAAGGGCTGCTGCTCAAGGACTTGTGCAAGTAAGCAAGAGATAATAGCACTATTAATGCTGTGGCTCTCTGGAAAATATATCTTGCCCAAAGTACTTCTTTCTGTGATCGTGGCTTTAAACGGCAGGCGTAACTGCGTTAAATGCAGTAGGCTTTGCCGCGATGCTTGTTCTGTGTAACATCCTGATGATCAACAGCACCTTCTCCAGTCAGAACGACCCATAATGAGCTGGCAATAATAATTAGGCAATAGGGTGAAACAGGGTGAATCATTATATTGTGGCTTGAGATGGGCCTCCAGAGGCGTGGCAAGGACAGTCTCTTCCACGTTTAGACAGGACAGCGAGGCTCTGCTCTGTGGCTGGTGGCGTGCAGGAGAGGCCGGCTGGTGACAGGGTAGCCACTGGTGGGGCCTCCCAATGCCCTGGAGAGG
>NW_010099987.1:0-32990 GCF_000699245.1 Pterocles gutturalis | reverse complement strand
TGATGTGTCCATATATGGGTGCCTGAAAGGGAGGGAGGCCAGGGGAGGATGGGGTCTGAGGGGTGTCGACTTTCAAGCCAGGGTCATGGCCTGAAAGCTGCCCCAGGTTTGGTGGGGCCTGGCCAGCACCATCCCTGCCTGCCATGCCTGTGCCACCTCCTTCAGTGCAGGCCCTGCGGGCAGAGCCGCCACTGTCACAGGGGTGCTCGGATCCAGGGCCATGGGTGCCCTGCCAAGCTGTCTCAGCACCCCGTGGAAGCCCAGGGTTTTGGCAAGGGGGGAGTGCAGGCCTTGGTTTCCAGCAGCAGCCACATAACTGCCTCCTGCCTGCGTCTCCCTGTGGCGGAAGGTGTGGCTGAGGAGAAAGCTGCTCTGCAGCCAGACAAGCCCCTGACGGGGTGGTAAGTGGGGGCACAATATCTTTAGTACTCGGGTTATCTTGCATAAGGTTTGCCACACCGTCTACTTGTCCTGTTACCTTGCATGCACCAGGGGAAATCAAAATGTTGCAGCCCGGAACAGCAAAACAACTGGCTCATCCTGGCAGCATGCCCCTCTGCATGAATGCCATAATTTAAATCCTCTGCCCGCTGCCTACACTTCAAAAGTTAAACACGCTTCAGAAAATAGCCATGGGATCGGGCTGAAGCTCACCTGTGATCGCAAACTGCAATGAACTTGGGCCCTTTTGTCTATGGACAGAGGAGAAAGAAGGGGGGAAGAAATATTGCATTTCTTGCGGCTTGTTTTGCTGACACACAAAATGCTACAGCTTGAGAAGCGTTACATTTATCAGTCTTCACCGCAATTAGCTGTTATTCTTTATTTGCTAAATAGCTGGAATAACATTTTGGCAGAAGAGGCATGGAGCATTTTTCAGCTGTTTCTTTTACTGTACCATATTCTTATTCAATTAATTTTAGTCTTTCTGTATATTACAGCTAATATTACAATATTAGCAGAATAACAGTGGTTTTCTTTAGTATTGCAAAATTAAAAATGATTACAACTGAAAGGGGCATTTTCCATTAAATTCTTCATTATCTTTTGTAGAAACAAGTGAATTGCTTCTGAAATCTATTGCTGTTATTTCATGAATGAATATGTTGTCAGTAGGCAAATAGTTTTTCCTCTGTTTTCCTACTGACTCCTATAAATCTGTCTTTGAATTTTAAAGTGGGTCTTTAATTTTATTTCAGAGCTAAAATATTGTTTTGAATTAAATTTTGAATTTGAGCATTTTAGGGAAGATGTCCAAGATGTTTCTGAAATTAGCTTATAAAATGGTGTTACAGATACAAGCTTTTCAGATCATGGCTTTACACAGTGAGTTTCCGGAAAATCTGCCCTCTGGCTGCTCTTCTGGTGAACAGAGTGTGAAAACACGCCTGATTTTCTAACTCTGCCAAGTCTAAAAATTGCTGCCAAGTAAACAGACTTCCTAATTTTCCTTTAGACAGACAGGTGTATATACATACTTCTGGCACTTTTTTCAACTGGAATTTACCTACACTCATGATCATTGCACCAGAAAATGCCAGGAAAAAAGAAATCTTAATTTGTTGCTGTTTTATTTTATTTATGTTTTGCATATTTTTGAATTTTGATTATACAAAAATAGAGGAATGTGGATACTATTATAATTGTCCTTTTCCAAGCTAAATTAGCTACTGCACTAAATGAATTATATGCTGAAAGAGCTTCCAAATTGATATATTTTTCTGGGGTGGCACTGATTAAATAAAAAGCATTTAACTCCTGATATGTTTCTTTACTTCTTGTAAAAGGTAAGGCAGTCTGAATACTTACATTTATTGCCCAACTTGTCACTTTTTAGTTTGGTCAAAATTGGTGCGAGGTTTTAATATTCCCAAGTATTGTTAAGGAATCTATTTTTTCTGAAGTGTATTTAAGTTCAGTACGCCGAGTACTGTTCCTTCTCAGTATGTTGTTCCTTCTCTTATAACTGGTAGGTGAGCTTGAGGTCTTGTCTTAAATTCAAGGGAAATTTTTGGATAAACCTTTTTTTTCAATTTTTTTTCTAGTGTTTTTCTGTGGGAGTCTGTTAATTCCAAAATTACTTGTGAATTACAGGTTTCCTCTAAATATGAATATGTCCAAATTTTCTGTGACAGGAAAAATCTCACATCATTGTTTCAAGTTTTCTGCTAAATTTTAGAAACACAAGTGAACTGTAATAACTGTGTTGTCTTTAATTTCAATTTGATTTTGATTGAGTACTGTAGTACCTCTTGATTTAAAGTATTAAAATTCTTCACTTATTTGTATGACAAGGTGTGTGACCTTTCTCTTTTCTTGCATTACTATTCATCCTCCTTTGATATCATTGGCATGTTATTTCCAGGGCTCTGACATTCCTGGCATTCTGCCATGTTCTTCACACTTTCGACCCAGTAATGTTAGAAAGGGAGGCACATTTTCAAGGAAGTTTGTTCCTACAAGAAAGGTAAGCATATTCCTCTGAAGAAACTACTTCTCTTCTGCTCTTTGGGCTCTTGGTTTGGTTTGTTATTCTTTTCCCCATGAACAATTAATCTGTATGTATGCAGTCACCTGGGGGGGTACTAGTTTTGAGAACAATCAGTTGGTAGGTATGGACTGACAGGCTGTGAAGTAAACTCACAGCAAAAGTCATGTAGCTATTGTGGTATAAAACCTGAGTTAAATCAGATTTTATGTTATTTTTTAGTCCTCCAAACAACAAAGTGCATTCTGATTAGTGAGATATAAAATAATTTCAGATCCAGTTCTTACTATAAAAGTCTCTGCTTTTGTGCTATGTGATGGACACATCTGAAGCATCTGAACAATATTTCTATACATCTGTATCCTTATGCAACAAACTGTTTCAAATGCTTGAGATAATCCCAAGATAAATTGTTTTAGGAAAGGATAAATGTCAACTAACAGTTTACATGAAGAAATTAATAGAAAAAAAAATTGTCTCCTAATTCTGTTCTGCTGGTTTCCATGTGTTTGAATGCAGCATGAAGGTTCGTATCTAAAGTATTGTTGCAGATAAAATATTAAAATCCTTATAATGTATTTTTTCTGTGAAGTGTGGATCACTGCATAGTGATTGCTTGGCATAGTTTTATCTGTGCAATAATAACGAACAAAAGGTTTTTTTTTTTCTGGTAATTGAAAAGGATGGATTCTTTAAATAAGCATAATATGCACTGATTATTAACTGCTTACTCCAGAAAGGCTTGCTAACACATACAAGTTAAATTGTCACCGACATTTTTGATTCCCGCTTCCTGAAGAAGATCTTAAAACTCAATAGACCAGTGTCCATAATTTATGTATGGAGGTGGGAACTTGTGTGAGATAAGCAATGCCATGAACTGGCAGAGATTTGCAGAGAGTTTCTCAACAGAGACGTCTGCACATCTACTATACTCTGAGATTTAGGCATCTGAATTAACTCTGCACCTACATTCAGTCTATGCCTAAGAATTCATGTTGGTAATAACCTTTGGCAGATGCGTTAACACACGGACTATAAAATATCTGCTTAGGAGGAGTAGGAGGCAATATGCACTGCTTGACTGTGGAAAAAATCCAGAGGCTAGAGCATTTTCCTGGCCAGTGGGTGGTTCACATTAAAACCACTTCTAGATAAAAATCTGAAGTACATCTGAGAGGAGGATCTTCACTTAAAGATACTTTTTTTCCCTGCTGTGTGCCCTATGCTACCCCTTCCATACTCTTTTTGTAATAGCAGGAATTTTGCATTCTTTGCTATACAGTGAGCCAGCTTGGACAAAAAGGCCATCCACTCGTTCTCTAACATCTAACTTGCAAGTTAGCAAATTCCCTAGCAAGGTATGTTCAATGAATTTAAATACCTACTGGCTGAGACAGCATATCTTCATTTTCTGAATGAGTGAGTTTCCTTCTGAGACATTGAATAAGGCAAAATGTCAGCGTCTCTTTTCATGCCTATGTTGAAAGACAAAAAGCAATAAGAATGCATTTTGTGACTGACCTGCACCTGGTCAGATGTTTTGGGCATGCCCTGACCTGGGACTTCAGGTGACAGTCCATATAACTTCTGGCTCTCAATAGGATTTACCTGCCTGAAGCTGCGTACGTGGCACCTCAACTAAAGTTGTGGGGTGGACTTCTGCACATTGGGAATCTGCAGGCACACAAAGAATCACAGATTTATAGCGACTGCCCTATTGCTTCATGCCTCCTCTATAATGTGTATGTAGTTTACACTGAATGTGTATGAACACTACTCTTTTAATCAGATAATTTTGGCTGTGTTTCAGTGCAACACTTTTTGACAGTATTTCACCAGTTTTTCTCAAGACTTCAGTGGCTAAATGAACTGTCAGAACAACATGTACTGTACAGAAACTTCCAGTACCAAATGTAAAACTCTAACATGGCCCAATAAGAGGGGTTTTTAATGAATATTCAGTGGGCCACTGGTATTGCTTGAAAAAGACCTAAAGAAGTCTGACTGGTGACTCTTAACTGCTCTCTAAGAGGGAGGATAAACCAGAAATGTATGTCACTTTTTATAATCAACTAGTCAGCAAATAGACCAGTAGGACAGAATTTTGACTCTGTCATATATTGTAAGAAACCCTTGTTCCTTCTGGCATCTGTTGCTACTTTGTTAGCCTTAGGACAATAATGACATTTTTACTGAATTTCTCTTTATTTTGGGAGAATACCTTTTTTGCAAGCTCAATACATCCCAGACGGTTTTCAAATTGAATTATGTTTTGGAAGATTAACAAAAAAAAATAAATCATATCCATTTTTCATTCAACAGTATCGGGAAGATAAACCTAGGAGATTTATACATGTCTTTTATTAAACTGTTTTCCAATCCTCTCTTTGACAGTTTAAAAAATATTTGTCTCAAATTCCTTGCCTTTGCAGATAAGATAATATGCATTCCTGTGTTGAGAAGTCATACAGGAGGATTGTGACATATAGTATTACCAAATGTTCTGACACAAATTTATTGTCCCAACAGCTATTTGCCTTTGGTTATTTTACTGTGAGTATATCACTTAAGACACTTCAGTATTAAGGAGACTTCTGTAAGCAGTGTCCTCAAAGTACCATTACATACACTTATTTCCATCCCTAGGTTAAAAGAACAATTAAAGACTATGCTATGATCTTGTAAAAAGCGATATGTAATTCCTGAACAGTTGAAGTTCTTTATCAGCATATTTTGAATATCCTGTAGCAATCTGAGTGAAAAATAGGTTTAAGTCTGGTCCAGACTTTGGAAGTTGAGTAGTTACTTCATACTCTATCAGTTAAAACAAGAATGGGATTGCACTACAGACTTTGACTTACAGATTGCACAAATGGAAAAAAGTTTTTTTGTAATCAATGTCCCCTGGTGAATAAACTGTGGGGTTTTTTTTGTTTTTTCCCCATTCTTATTAACTATTTCAAGTGGAATATCCTATCCTGAGTATCTTTAGTTAATTTTTAACATTTCTACAGCTTTTTTTTTCTCTTTCCCCTAGAAGATGTGCTAGATCAGATACTTGCCCTAACTTATACACAAGAAAAATTGTTGACAATATTTGTTTTTTAAGCTTTTGTGTTACCAAGTACCTGAAATTTGCTTCATTGCTTCTGCATCATATTGTCTTTTCAAGACTACTGCAGTAAAAAGGGGAAAATTTGACCTAATATTTTTAATTACATGATAGCTCCATATTAGTTCTCGGAATCTTTTTTCCAATGAAAAGCACTGGTGCATAAGAGTAATGAATAGCAAAAGAATGATGCTCTAATGTGAACTATGGACTTGTAAAAGATCTTATTGGTGGCTCTCTGTGTAAGGTGTTTCTTCTGTAATGGTAAATCTGAATTAAGGCTTGCCTGACTGAATGTGAGAGTTCAGCCTCTGCTAACCTTGGTGGCCATGCCATTCACTTTTAAGCAGGATATTGAGAATACTTGTTTATGTTTTAAATCTGAATTTTGTTACTTAACACACTGTCATTTGCTCCCTGGATCCTTGGTGTTGCTTTTCTTTTAAAAAATATATGGTGGGGGTAAAATAAGAAGATAAAACATAATAAAATCTTTCAAAGATTCTAATTTATCGCCTTATCCCTGATATTACATTACATTTTCTCTAGAATTCTGAAAAGACTGTTTTAAAACAGGAGATGTGATTAACCTAACTGTTGGGTTTGGGTAATGAGTGATTAATGTATTTTACATGAAGACATTTTTATTCCTGCAGCCCTTTCAGATATATGTGATGTTGAATAACAGCATAGTAAAGATATTTTCAGTTTAGATTTTGAGATCACTTGAATTACTTTACATATTATTTAAGTAATAGAAACATTTTTTTTTTCATTATTTCTTTATGGGTAAATCTGTGATAATAACAGGAATTTAGAAAACAACTGAATTGATCAAAACTGAACCTGTCATGAAAATATTTTATTTTGCAGCATTCTTCCTACTTACAGTAAACCAGAATTGTTGTGGATGATATTTTTTAGAGCATAGAAAAATAAGCTTGAACAAACAAACTGGATAGATTACTGAGAATGAGCTGACAAGTCACTGAAGATTTTGGACATTGCAAATCATGTAACAGGATATAAAGCAACCAACATACACACACATGCACATATCTATATATCAATATAATTGATCCACACAAGTAAATTGTTTTATAACACAGTGAGCTTGGCAGGTGAGGGAGAGTACACATATTACCTTGGGTGGACAAACACTTTGGATTTTGTTTTTCTTAAGGCTTGGCTATATTTTCCATTACATCCTTCTGCAGCTCCTATATTTACAACATGTCATTAGTGATAATGTTATTAATGACATTGTTTCTTTTTGTTATGGGGGTGTGCAATTATTATATTGACATTTTTCTATCAATGTCAATTCTTGAACTCAATGCTGTGGAGTTTCAGAATTCAACACTGTGAATCCATTACACTTCCTTTTTTTCCAGTCAGTTTGATCTTTATGGGAAAATATGTCATGCATCTTTATAAACAACTTGTTCTGCTCTGTGGAGATGTTTGTTAGTAAAAAAACCCTTCACAAAACCAAATCAAAACAAAAAAACCCAACATGGATTCCCTACGTAAAAATACTTTCCAGTTGGTGAGCTTTCTCCATAGGCATGCAAATTAAATTTGGCAAGATTTTTGTGAAAGCAACAATGCACTCATGTTGACAGTCATGTCAAGACTTGAATTGTAGGTAATTATCCTGTAGATTTGACTATATGGTGCCATGTCTCTATCTGAGACACAAAGTCACTCACAGTGAAATCCACCTGCTTATAAATATTGATGTTTCCAACATGACTTGTCAGATTGGTGATGAGTACAAGCTCTTTCTTATAATCCAGCGAATTATTGAACAACATAAGTTCACTGTTGTTTATCTTGCCAGCTTTGTTGTGATCAATTGCTGTATACCAGATGTCAGCTGCCAAAGCAACACACTGAAGTCATCTGTGATGAACAGTTTGCCTGCCACAGGATCTGTGCCAGTGTTGCAATGAGGGCTGTTGAACTTGTCTTTTTCCCTTACTGTATCTGGGGCTTTTTTGCAAGTTCCAGTGACAGTAATGTTGAACTTGCCACTGGTGATGTTTGTATTGGTGGGTTTTGTTTTTTTTTTTTAAATTGTTTTTGTTTTGTTTGTTTACTAGACTCCATAACTTTGTAATTACAGATTCTGCAAGATGATTGGCATTGTCCAGGCATAGTCTCTGTGCCTGTATTTCAGAGATTAGTCCAGTTGTGTCTTCCTTTCAGTATTAATATGGTTCTACATATTCTTTTACTCCATTTGGGAGGTGGGGTGGGGTGGTTTTTGTTTTGTTGGGGTGTTTTTTTATCCTTCACTCTTACTGTGATGGCATGCTGGTACTGATCATTTGTTATACTTTGAGCGATCACCAACCTGCTCCAGTTCTCAGTAGGATTGTGCATATTTTTTCTGTAACATCTACACACACACACATATACACCTGTTCTCTCTTTTGCATACAAGGCAAAATGGTTGTGCTTGAATCATACCTTCTTTTACAAACTAATTTCAGCTTAGTTACTTCAGTATTCACCTTTTTTTAGGAAATAGAGGTAGCAGTATTGAAGATGCTGGAGGGCTGAACACCCTCGAGGTGTTCAAGGCCAGGCTTTGAGCAACCTGGGCTACTGGAAGGTGTTCCTGCCTATGGCAGAGGGGTTATAACTATTCTATTTGAAATTGATTGTGTTTTTGTTGCTATACCAAAGAAATATTCTGATTTTTGTCATTCTGGCAGGAACATGTAACTTAGTAGCTTTAACAAATGTATTTTCTAACACAGCATGTTAAACAAGTGTATTTAGAAATAAAATAGTTCATCTACAGTAAGGAGAGAAAAATAAGAGATATTTTAATAACATTGCAAGATCTGCAGTACATACAACTGAAAGAGTTGCTGTTCAGTGTGAAGGCAGAATAAATGAATAAATGTGTCAGAAGTAATAAAAGGAGAAGTACAATACTAAATATAATTTTTTAAATTCTTGACAACCTAACCAACTAAGAGAAAATAAGATTCCATACCACAAAACTAATATCTGCTGGCAAAATTAAATATTTGCACTTACAGATATGGAGAAATGAACATTGATTAGAGTTACAGATAATAGGTGGGTAAAAATACATATACATATATATATATACACACACACATGGAAGAGGATCGGTATCTGTATAATTCACATAAAACACATGGGAACCCTGGACCAGAAAGAAACAGACTATTTAAACTGTCAGACTTAAATGACAGAGATAACACTTTTGAAAGCAATATAAGGGCTGGAAGAGATAATATAAAATCCCAATGAATCCTCTGTAGTCCAGATTTGAGTCCCTCCACTCAAGCAAGGCGAAAGTCTTAATGCCAGTGACAACTTTCTTCCAAAGAAATAATAGAGACAGTACCTGTATCTCTTAAAAGTAGTAGTAGTTAAGCAAAACAGAACAGTGCATTTCTTTTGCGTGTATAATGGACTGAGAATGAATAATCAATCTAAGAAATATAGTTGGAATTTAACATTAAAAATGATTAAATTACTGGTTTTGCTTTTGAAGTAGAATGATGTGTTTGACCTCAGACTTTTCCATTGCCTATGCTTCCTATGTGTTGCTTTGACTTTGCAATGAGCCAGTTCATTCATCTTGATAGGGAAACGACATAAGCTGGTATGGTAAGTCATGCTTTTGCAAACGTAAGTTCTGCAATTCCTGTTGGGTGCATGGGTGATAATGAGTTCTCCAAACACTTTACAGTTTGTTTGGTTTTTTTTCTTCTGTTGGAGGAACACTCTCTAAGGATAGCATTATAATTGTGATTGTAAGAAACATCTCCACAAGGATAATCAGTGCTGGTAGAGCGATGAAGGCAGACACATCTAGCAGACTCTGAGGATATATTCAGCTCTTTACCTTTGCACGTTCCAGAAGCAAGTGCAGTGTGTGCAGAAAATTCAGTGCTGATGGGGAGAGGGAGGGGGAGAACATTGCCTTCTGTACACAGGAATGCTGAAAGGCTTTGGCACATATATAAATACATAATCTGAAATAGATGAACCAGAACTAGTAGCAAGTTTTCATGTGTTGCAGAAATACTGTGTGGTCTTCAGCCATGTGGTGGCATAATTTATTGAAATGTAAATTCAAGCAGAGTTGCAGTAGTAGCTCGGGTGCTCTTACCTAGATACATGCACGCGTTAGACAATGGGCTAAATTATTTTGCACCTGATAGATTCCTTATACAGTAGAATATACAGCTCCATGATCAGTTCATTTTCATTATGTTCTCTGACACTTTCTGGATAATGTGGAAGAAAAAGAGTTTCCATTTACCAAAGCAAGTTCAATAAGACAAAGTGATTTAATCTTTCTAATTGATTTATTTTGTGGCATTTCAAATTAATATTTCCATTCAGGTATTTAGAGTTGAACTTGCGAAGAGAAAGGCTAAAGGGTTTTCTTCAATCCCAGCAATTAAAGCATAATACAGTTACTCTGACAAGACCATTTTGTGGTAAACAAAGAGCAGATTCCTAACTTCCAGTTTGCCAGAGTATTGACTCTCTTATTTTCCCACTAGTGTCTCCAGAATATTAGGAATAGTTGCCTCAGCAAATATATATGTGTGTATGTATATGTGTGTGTATATATATATGTATATATATAAAGTCGCTAAAGCATCACAAATCCATTATAATCTTTTTTTTTTCCTCTTACCAGAAGGTGAAAGACTTGTAGTACAAAAAATCTGAGATAACTTTTCCCACTCTATGGAGTCAGGTTGTACAAAACTTCCCTCTCAATATGCTTTCAGTAAAGTTTCTTAACAGTAGCCATTCATTTTAATTTCCTTATATTTAATCCCCAGCCATAGACTTCTGAACATATGCATTTTAGAATTATTAAATGAATATCCTAAAACTAATTTTGTATAAGCCCTGATAGCACTTAATTCAGTAACAGGTAGAATCCCCTTAAAAATCCAGATGCCATTAATCACTGCTGTGATAGAGTAGTCAATGCTTTATGATCTTAAGACATTTTACAATAAGGTAAGATGATCTCTACATTTTATGGAGATTTATCATCCTCATGTACAAGGAAGATGTGCAGTATTTTTTCACCTGATTCAACTAAACCAGCTGAGTGATCCTGAAATTTAGGTTAATTAAGTTATAAATGATTTTCTACTGACATATGGTTTCTGCGGAATTGTGAAACTAGGTGTAGTGTCAGCAATTTTTTGTGATTAAAAGGAGTTTCTCTAAATGAAGACAAACTAGTCCTTGCACAAACAAATTACAACCATTGTTTTTTTAGTTGCTTCCTAATTGAAGCTATTTGAAGATTTTTTTTTTTACTTATCACACAATCGGGTAAAAAAGGCTCGTAGCCTTTTGTAAAAAAGACAAATCCAAAATACAAAGGAGACAACAGATTGTTAATAACCAGAGTATCTGCCTGGTTGTTGTGAAGATGCATAGGAGTATTCCCCTCTTCATTGATAGTATCAGTGTGCACTGACAGATGCCAGTCTGCTTTTTAAATGGTTATGACATTTCATATTCCTTGCAATGCTTCAGTTTGTTTAAAGGCTTACTTCTGCTCTGTGTTATTTGTTTTGTCTAAGAAAGAATGTAATCAAACTCACTTGTTCAGAAGATTGTAAACAACTTTCTATTTTAGGGTATTAATATGAGACCTTGTAAGAATATGTGTAACTTTCTCCACAACAATAACAGAATTTATGTGCTATGATGGACTTCATGTCACTCAAGACAGTGTTTTGGTCTGCTCTAAAACAGAGTTGAATGCATCTGTGGAATTCCATGCTCACGGAAATTTGTAGGTTTCAAACAATGAAATCACCTAGGAGATAGAAGTCTTCTGTAATACATAACTGGTTTTATTTTCTGGTTTATTAATTTGTTCTTGCAGAATTCTTGTGCTGTCTACTCGTTGTTCAAATCCCATCTGACAAGGCAATCAACAGCTGCCTCCTGTGTGAAAGGAAGTCAGGTTATCATTATGCTGATCTTACTCTCCTTCATTTGGAAGACAAACTGTATCTTGCTGTTCTTAGGAGTGTTTCCAATATGTCTGTAAGAAGGATATAATAATACATGACAGGTTAGCCCTGGCTAGCAGCTATATGTGCACTTCCCTGCTTGCTCCCTTTCCCTCTCAGGTGGGATAGGGGTGGGGGCAAATAGGCGGCACAAAAGTGGGCACACCTGTGGTTTCAGATAAACACAAGGGAGGTCACGTATCAATTACTGTTGCAAGTGTGTGAACTGGTTACGGGGTGGGGGCAGATGAATGTCACTAACACCCGCCTTGGCAACTGCCAAAGATGGCCAGGCAGGGCCTGTGGAGGGGGCAGATGTCCCGCGATGTCCTGCAAACCCCGCCTTTGGGGGCAGAGACATCCCTCCTCCCTACCCCCCAGGGTATAAAAGGAGAAAAAGCCCCATTTTGAGCATGTGGCCGCCATCTGAGCGTCACAGCTTCCAGCAGGCACCATTGCTGGATACAAAGGTGGTGCTAGCATTCCAGATTTTTTTTTTTCTCCTCTTTTTCTCCTTTCCCTTCTTTTAGAAGTGATTGCCTGTTTTAGCACCGGTAAGTGATTGCAAGTTTTAGGTTGTTGATAAGCGGCTGTGGGTCTTTAATAGTGATAAGTAGTTGTGAGGTTTGATATTGCTGGTGCTTGATACATCGTTGAAAGTTTTATTGTTGTTAATAGGTTGTGACAGGGCTATCAGTTTTCTTTGCCAAGTCATTTCTCTTTTGTAATTCTAGTACATTTTACATGTTTTGAACAAAATTCTTGTTTAATTGCACCTCTCAAGGCAAGTGTTGTTTTCGGTATTACTGTGAAAATATCCAAAAATATCTCCTCCTTACCCACCGAGTGGGACGGGACAGCAGGCAAACCAGACCCACCCCGGGGGAGTTAATTCATTGACAATTACAAGGAATATTTAATATTTACTGAGTGAAGTACTGAGCACTGTTCTGGTGTGGGCTGATCCACCTGCCGCAGTCTCTTCGGGGCTGTGGCTGCCCCAGCTCCCTCCGCAGGCCCCGGTCCCTTTGTGGCACAGGCGTGGGGGGATTGCCTGCTTTGCCATCAAACAGTTCCTCCTCCCGTTCACCTTGCTGTTCTCTCTGCTGTTTATCCCTCTTTTTGTTCCCTCTTCTTTTTTTTCCGCTGTTTTTTCTCTTAACAGGGGTACTACCAGCCCGGCTGATGGGGCTCAGCTGTGCCCTGGGGTGTGTCTCTTGAGGAGCCGTCTGGTACCAGCTGTGGGCAGCATGGGGCAGCCCCTGGCCTCTCCTCTGCAGCCCCCTTCCTACAAACACCGTGTTGCCTATGGCCTGTGCAAGCATCTTTAACAATCTTGCTTAGAAAGAAGGTATGCGTAAATCAAGTATGTGCTAAAACTCTTCCCTAAGGCTGTAAAGGAAACTGAGTACATTTCTCCTGCTTTCTGGATGAATGCTGTAATCATTAGCCTGAGGGGAAATGAATGTTTTGCTTTCAGAAGTATTTTTAAAGTGTTATACTTCCAATATGCAATCATTCTTTCGATGTCTATTTTTAGTAGAGGGTTCATTGCTGTGAATCCTAAATTCAAGACAGTAGCAAAGTGCCTAATTTTGTTTAGAGTTTAAGACAAATTCCTGTTAACAGCTTCTCTAATTAGTGATAGGCAAGATTTATTAGCCAGGGTTCATACCACGATAACTTGTTAGCACAACTTTAAAGTGCTTCTCTCAGAAGTTGTTCAAGAGGGAAGTAGAGCAGGTAGAAATATCTTTCCAGACCACAGTCAGTCCCTAGATTGCTCTAGTCATGCAGAAACTTCTATAGTAAAGAAAATGAGACCAGTGTCTTCCCATTTAATTTTTGATCTGTAGCCTACTGAAAGAAATCCAAGACTTTTCATTATTTTAATGGCATTGCTGCAACTTGCACAAAAGGTTTTGATTTCTGTTTTATTTCTTAGTCTTTTCTAAGGCCAAAAAGGTACCTTCTAAAAGTGCTGAGCCTTTTGTATTATTTTAAGAAACTGTACTGGTCCCTATTATGCTTATACTTTTCTTTTGTTTAACACAGACATATTGAGAATGCCTTACTTAGCCAGACCACTCATCCGTCTTGCACTATATTCTTTGTCCAGAAGTAACACAGGGACTCTGTTGCCCTCACACTCTGCCAGCATTGACAGCTGTTGTGTTAGGGATGTTTGAGGGACTGTCACTGATTAATTCTTTCTGTATACCTGTTGTCCAATAATCTAATTCACATGCCAACCTGCTGATAGTGTCTGCCCCCATGTGCTTTTGTGTGTGCAAAATCTATTGTGTGCTATGTAAAGACATATCTTCATGTATTTCTTTCCATCTGATCCTCTACTACTTTTATCAAGGACCCACTAGATCTTGTATGTGAGCACCAGCTGTATGTAAATTGCCTCTTCATGATTTTGTAAACATTGATCAGCATTGTCCAAACATAGGAGCCCTAGCCGTATTAGCCTTGTACAGTAGCTGCCCCATGCCTTTGATCTCTTCCTCTAATTCCAGCATAGGCTTCCAGAGATGCAAAGATCAGAACTATGTGCGGTGTTCATAATGTGGGTTCAACAAGTTTTTATGTGGTAAAAGAATGACAGTTTCTGCATTTCTCTCAATACCCATCATGTTGATGTGTAATGTGTCATTGGCTTCTTTTGCCGTTTGGATTGGGTTTTTTTAGGAAGTAAGAAACAAATGGATTGTAAATCAGTGGATGAAAATTAGGCTTTTTTCTTTTTAAAGTGAAATAATCTTTTCAGAAGTGACTTTTTATTCAGTTTCTCAAAACTTAAATTGATGTTTCAAAACTATCATTGGATTTTGTCCTCTTTGCCATGTAATTCAGGACTCCAGATGTCATCTAAAGCTAAGGTTGTGTTGAAACTGACAATGTGGTACCTTTGAAATTTATTTTGGAGATTTTTGTAATATTTTGACTGTACTGACATAGTTTGCTCTGTTTATTCCAGATTTCTGATATTTTTCATTTGTGAATAGCATATGTAGAAGGCTGCTAAGCCCCATAGACTTTTTAGCGGAATTAAAATTAGGTTATTCAAGATCAAATTCTCTATAGGTTGATTCAGCTTCACTGATATACCAGGTACAGTGCCAGTTTCTGCCAGCAAAGAATTTTCTCCTCTTTTCAGGTTCTCTCAGTTACATTCTGCCCTTTTCCCTGTGCCTCTTCTAAGTACTCTTTCATTATGTGATTATGGACCATTATGTTACCTAGTGTAGATTAATACATTAACATTAAGGAATCACCCTTTTCTTTGACTGCAAATGTCTGTAGACCTGCTTTGTTTCTGTACGTTCATAGTTGTTTGAATGATAAAACAACCCTAGAGTGAACACACGTATTCCAGATAGCAATAAAGATGGTATTTTCTTATCTGAATTATGATGGCATTTTGAAACCCATTATTAAGCTTTCCCTGTTGGTTATTTATTATGTTCCTTCCAGATGGTCTAGTATGTGAGGAATAGAGAGAGTCAAAGGCTTGAATTCCCATAAAGATTTGTGTTCTTCACGTTAGAGTCTGTGTAGGCTGCTCTCTCTGCCACCTTTCTTCCTTTATGACAGTCTGTTCTACTTCTCAGAAAGGCAGAAAGATACCATTGCAACGATGCCTGCTTAAATTGGTTCTGCCTTTATAGCCTGTCATCCATATATGCAAAGCTTCTTGAACTTCAGTTTCCAAATTTTCTTGTCTGTAGCAATCTGCTTTGCTATGTCTGTGCTTGCTCAATGGCTATGAGTTAAGGCATGCTGCCCTAAAGGGATTTGGTTAAAGCTCTGATGTTGTTTTTATATTTCCCCTAAATACAATTCTTTCTCAGTCTCACCATTACTTTAATTGTACTACACCCCAAGGCCAATTTGGGTTGCTTTGGAGAAAGTCTTGAAAGACAACAGTCAAACATTAGCAATTCATGTGAACAAAACCTCCTAATAGTTATGCTGTAAATTTTGAAATATTTGCTGAGAAACTATGGAGACAAAACATGTCCTTAAAGATCAGTGGCCCCCCCCTCCCCCCTCAAAAAAAAAAAAAAATTTAGGCTGGAACAGAGAAAATCCTGGAAAAAATCTAAAACACATTGTTTATTTTCTGTGCTGGTGATTCTATAACAACAGTTAGAGGAAAAGAAAGGAGAAAGCAAGCCTGAAATGAAATCTTTAAAACATTTTATTCCAAGGGACTGAAAACTAGGAAGCCTTAAGAATCATACACACAAAAAGCCATACAAATGAAAAAAAAAAAACCAACCACCATTCATTTTAACCATCCTTATACAAGCAGTTAATAATTCAAAACATAAGTGACTGGGAAAATATCAGGGCTTTAATTTATGTTTACATGAGTGTTATTCACACTTGTAGATAATGTTACCTGTAGTCAGATATTCTCCTTATTTCTAAGTAATTGCTGCCTGTCCTGCAAAAAGTCTGTCTTCTCGCAGCTTCCCCACATGAGCAGAATGTGGAAAGAGTTGCTATGCCTTGGTAAGCTGCCTCATGCTTTCTGCAGCCAGTACTACAGGGAGAAAAAGACACAAAAAAATCCCCATAAACCAGTCGCTGGTCTTCAGTAGGGCTCCCAGAGTCAAGATTTGCTATCATGCTGTCAAGTGAATAAGCCGTATATTGTCATGAATCAATACTGTATCAAAGCCATCCAAAACTCTAAAATCAAACAGTATACACAGATGGCAGGATATAAATCAAGTTACTGGATTTCCACCGCCCTATTTTGCAGTGTGTTCATTGCCATTGGAGATGCAGATGTGTCCTGTCTCACAACAGAGGGCTTTTTAAAAAGGGTTTTTTCCCAAGCAAAATAGAGATTGAAGTTAAGTGTTATGTAAGTTAGGTTTTACATAAGCACGGCTTGACGACTTTCTTCCTCTTGTATGTAAACATGTAACTGAAATAATGTCTGGGCCGTTAGCCTCGGGTATTACGGGACAAAAGAGGGTCCCGAAGGGTGAAGATGGGAAAAGATAAATTATCTACCTTAGAAAGGAAGTGAGGCCATGGGGAGTTACAGGCTTGTAAACTGCACTTTGCCAACAAAGCAAACTGAGAAACACTCAGTTTAAACACCTTGAGGGGAAAAAAGTTCAAGTTGATAAGAAACAGCCTTGTGTGCTTGTTACGACAGAACTGGCTCCGAGAATCACTAAAGCAGGACATACAATAGTTCTAATTTACACGTCCTACTGAGTTCTTCAGACATTTAGTTGTTTAAATTGAACGTGATCAGTTCTTCCCACAGGTTTGAAAGGATGCTAATTTGACTAATTCGACTACCACATCTCTGTATTCAGGTTGATAGTAGGATAATTCTTTCCACTTATAAAAACTTTTTGCTTCCCTGACAAAGGTTGTAGAGATGTTCAAGAATTGATAGAGATCTTTCAGAAACAGTAGTAGTAGTCAGTCCTGCAATAAAATCACGAAGCAGATTATATGACTCATATACTTTCACGGCATTATATCTCTGCCTCCAGAGGAAATGATTTTTGCACTGTCGAGCCTCACTAATTTGCAATGAAATCAAGGAGCTCTGCTTCCCACCCTCAGTTTTTAAATTGGTGGATCAGAAGAAAAATTAAGTATTTTATTGCCAAGTACATCTTGCAGCAAATAATTACTTGTGAGAAGAATGAAACAATAAAACTTTCTTAAATGCTGTGTTTATATTCTGTGGCATCCTTTTTAAGGGTAATCAATCATTTCCAGATTTCAAACAACAATAAACAGAATCCTGTTGTTTTGGTAAAAAACTAGAAAGTTGAGAGAACATACGGAGCCCATAGTTCTGCTGACCAGGACTTTGCTTTGGAGAACATTTGTAACAGGGATGTCGCTTGTTATTTTGTTCCTGTCCCATTTCTGCCGGTCCTTCCCAAAGATTTAATGTGTTAAATAGTCATTGTGGTGTGTCTTGAGCGAGCAAGGGGCCTGTAATATTCTGGAGATCTGCATCTGCAGACTTTCTGTAGAGATGTGTTGTTTGCAGTTCCTCATCGTGTTAGCAGTGTTAGCATCCATCGTGCCTATGTGCAACTTGGCCTAAAGCACTTGGCAGGACATTCTGCTTGTTATATATGTATATATCCATCCCTCAGAGTGCCAGCACATCTTTCTTGAGCTTTCTTCCTCTACTGAAAGGGAAGGTGTCCAATGTTGCTGATCTCATCTGTCTGCAAAATCCAAGGCTCATAGTACAAGTAAAAAAATAGTTTACGCAGTAGGGTTTAAGGTCAAGATTCGAGTTACAGAATTCGAAGCAGAAGGTTATGAGTGAAAGTAATACTGCGCAGTGCTTGTTTGTTTTACAACTGGATTCTAGCTGCTTAATCTCCATCCTAAGTAAAAAAAAAAATAAAAAGTCTAGGATATTGGGGTTAGCTCCATCAGAAATGCTGAAGAAGCACATATTCTTCAAGGCAGTATTTGCAACATAGAGAAAGCCTGGAAGGCCTGGCCGCCTGGTTCTGCAGGGTCTGCTATTGTCTGGGTTTACTGGGTTTACTCTAGAGAAACTATTTGAGTTCCCTGTTTTCTTTTTTTGTTTTTCAGTTCTACCTTAACCTTTCAGAATCTGTGAGTTCATTTTCATGTATAGCAAGCCTGCTACAGTCTTCTCAGTTCTAGGTAACTTTTTCGGGCTCTTTTTCCTCTCTTGCAATGTTTGATGTAGTTTTAATTACTATATATTCTATCATCCTTGAATTAGAAGGATGAGGTTGTAAAATTAACATAATTGTTCTCTAAGGGACTTAACTGTTCAGATGTTGTTTTGTCTCTCTCACCCGTACTAGTGTGCGTGTGTGTGACACACCTCTGTAAGTGCCCTGGTGATGATTGCTGCCCTAGTACAGGCTCTCTGTAACCTGGAATATCCATTTTGCACTCTACAGCCAAAGTTGCAGCTGCTATTTTACTCATTATCCATCAGGAACACTTACTCCATGACTTCAAGAATGATGGTGTGTGTTACCAGCTGTCAATGGAGAATGGGAGTGATGTATCTATTAGCAAGTTGTCTTGCTTGGACCTGACTATAGGAGCAGCTCATTTTTTTTTTCTCATGTCTACAGAGGGTCTCATGTCTTCATGATGTGCTCATCTCTAAGCTCTTGAATTGTGTTTGCTGATATTGAATTTTATTAAGTAGAAATTATTACAATTAAAATAGCTGTTCAAGTCACTCTTCGGCAAAATGTGTATTAGCAGAAGCAAGCTTATGAGTAACTGTCCACTGGACAATATTAGTGTTGTATAAAATTGTTGCTTGAAAAATAATATTTTCTTTGCACGTAGAAAAGCAGACGCAGTAGTTTCAGGTATGTGCAAATTTTGCCTGGTCTATGACCAATTATGTTGAATATAATGTATAAACTAAAAAAAAAGTTCTCAAAATATAAGATATAACATTAAAAAAGCATAAAAAGGAAAATACTGAAGCATAAAAAGACAGATGCAGAAAGAGAAAATGAAAATTATATGGATTCCAGCTGGCTGCTATAACACCTGCTAATAGGTGTGGAAGAGTTTCTTAAATTAAATTGGAATACGCTTTTTTATAAATAGAAGCAAAAGAATGTAATGTAACAGATCTTCTAAATGTGTAGTTCCAGTATGAAAAACTACAGTTTTAATCTTTAGAAACTGTTTTCTCCTTCTTTTTTTTTTTTTTGGTATTTTGATGCTCATGGTTCTGATTTTAACTTGCTGTGAACTTTTGTACTTGGTGACCTATCATGTCACTATTATTTTCATTGGCTTTTGTTTGCTTTATTAATAAAGGTCAAATTCTAAGGCAATATCTCAATTAAAAAGTGTTCCAGCAGTAGAAGAAATGTTGTAATTATAGATTTACCACAACTGAAAATTCTGATTTGTTGGTAATTCAGGTGGCAGTGGAGAACAGATTATTTTTCTAGGCATCAGCTAGTCGTGTACTTCTACACACACGGCTTAACTCCTTTACAGAGTAAAAAGCAGTTACTGTAAAGATAATATTGCATTTTATAAAAGGAAAACTAATGTAACTTAATACTTATGTAACCTTTTATTTTAAAAACTGGTTCAGGGAACCTCTGCAAACCTTTCAGAATGCTAAAAATTCATGGCAATCTTATTGCTTTTAAAATGTTCTTGAAGGTGTAGATGGTCATAAAATAGTGAGAATACAATACAAACAAAATGGCAGACATGATGTTGTTCCTCTGTATTTCAAACCGTCTTCTGTTTTCTGATACTGCAGTAACTGTGCTTGCACCATTACCAAAGTAAGTTACCTGTTCATAGCGGATACTTGGTATGGCATTACCTAAAGCAACTCACAGTGCATGATGAGATTTGCCTCAAAATATTGTTTTGAGATAAAAATAACTATCCCTTTTGAGAGCAGAGAAGTAAGAGCTGATTTTGTGCCTTGACTACTTGCTGGAGTGCTCTGTGGTGAGTCTTTAAATTATAGATATGTTTGTTTATATCATAGAGCATACCAGAGTGTCCAGTAAACACCCATTTGAATTTTGCTTATGTGAAAACGAAACTAGAGAAGTGAGATAACGTGCAGGACATAAATCTGAGCATAGAATAATTGTGAAAAACAGCTGGTATGCGTGTAGTGGCCTGCGCTTGCCTCAAAGCTTAACAGAGAAGTTGCCCTGCCAGGGTTGTCACCCTGCTGGGGTTGTTAGCCCACCAAGGGCGTCATACCCATGTGGCAGTTAGCCCGCCAGCGTGGTCACACAACTGGGCTTGTCACACTGCTGGTCTTGTTGCATTGCTGGAATGGTTGCAACCGTGGGGTGGTTGGCACCGCCAGGGTCATCGCACCACTGGTCTTGTCAGGTGGCTGGGGCACTCACGCTGCCGGACTTGTTGAACCGCATGGCGTGGTCGCACTGCCCGAGTGGCTGCACTGCCTTGGGTTGTCACAACCCCCTGGAGTGGTCTCACCCCCGGACTTGTCGCACTGCTGGGGTGGTGGCACACCTGGGGGGTGGTGGCACTGCCAGGCTTTTCGCACCCCTTGGGTGTTTGCACCGCTGTGGTAGTCACACAAGCAGGGTTGTTTACCCTGACAATACACATATATAAAGCATATATATAACCTAAAATCCAAAGCTCATGTCTTCAAAATCTCCACCTTCTGTAATGGACTTTTCTCGGGCAACGTATAGCTAAAGTGAAAACTCATCATCCAGTTTTTTTTTCTTTTTTTTTGGCCTTACTATGTCTAGATGCCTTAGCCTATAGATCAGTCCTAAGCCCAGCAAGGATGGTTGTTGTGCTGAGGCCCTTGCAAGTATTGGTGCGCTCAGATCACTGACCAGCGTTTAGAGACAATGTCAGACTCTGTAGAAGGGGGTTGAGTGTTGTGATCTTCCCTTTTATGCAGTGTAATGTGTGACTAAAGTACTATAATTCAGGCAAGAGCATTTTCCTCATGAAGATACTGCTGTATCCTAGGAACTTGCATAATTTGTGTGAGTTTGTATCTCATTTTGCAGATATTTTCCAAACCACTGCATTCAACAGATGGAATATGTCCTCAGTTATAAGACACTGATGGTAGGGCTCTTCTCTTTCATAAAGAGCTTAACTTTTTGCCATTTACATAATGACAATAAGATTTGTTCTGCTCTTGATAAATGAACAAGATGTAGGTGGATGTTTCTACTTGAGTAGGAGGGTGTTTCTAAATGGCTGTTAGTGTATGAAGTTAAAAGGTACTTTGATCCTATTGTCTCTCTTTATTGTGAAAGAATAGCTGTTAAAATAGTTTTGTACATCAGCATAGTTTCTGTTCTAAGGGAACAGTCATTCTCCAAGAGTAGTATCAACAATTATTTTACTGGCTGTTGCTCAGTGTAGATTAATATAATGTGGCAAAGGACCACAGTATCCTAAGTTGTGGTATCTTGGTGAGATAGCAGAACTGTCACTCCTTTAAATAGTAAGACTGTAGTATATGTTCTTTTCAGTGGTATTTCACAAATTTTTATGAGCATATTGTCATCATCGCTAGCTGATGATGGCTTGTGTCTTTGTCTAACTGATATGTGCAGAAATAAAATAGAATTTGACTGCAGCAGAAATAGGAGCAGATCTTCTTGGACTTCAAACTTAAGTTTTGATCCCTGTCAGAACTGATGAATGACAAAAAATATAGCAGTAAAAATATACTTCCATAATATATCTTTACTCACTTAAATATCTTTATCATGTTTTCTACAGGAAAAAATATTATTTTGGACTGGAGTTGTCTTTCTTTCCCATGCCTATTTTTAATGCAGGAATACTGTTTTGGCTGTACTTCAAAGAAGGTGGCAGCATTGCCTAGAAGTAAAGAAATCTGAGAATTCAGAACTTTTTCATATAATCATGTCTCTACCAGTGACTCATCAGGTACTTGAGAGAACAACCGACTTCTGTATGTGCCCAATCAAGTAGTCAGGCAGTTTATAGGATTAGATTGAGCTCTTAGCTTCAATTCATCATTTTTGTTCAAGTTTTAAGGAAAAAAATTGCTTCACTGCAGTGCTGTGGAATTAATTAATAGTCTATAATTTGTCAAGGACAGTAGGCTTACAGGTGCAAGAAAAGTGGTTTTCAAAACTTTTACCTTCACCTGAAGGTAAAACTTTGATGAGAAATCCAGTCTCCCACTGCCTTTTAATCTCACTATAGAAAGAGGCTTGTCATTACTTCTGAGACACCACCTGTTTTTATTATGGAACAGTATAACTGAATTGTTAAAACATTTTTAGAAACAACTGTAAGATAGACTCTCAGAAAAACACGATGTGTTAAGTGTTGCAAAAGATAATAGATTTCTCTTCTTGAATAATGGTGAATGCTGATTACCCATAACCCTGTTTAATTAGAAAGGATCTTAATATGGTTTAAACACCTGGGCCAGCTTTTGATCTGACTTGAAGTAAACCTCAGCAAAGCCAATGGTGTAAGTAAAGGTAAATTTCACCCTATGTGTGCAGTGGATGGATGAGTTAGTTCCTTAACAATATACTTTGAGTTACCCAGTTTCATTGATGGAATGCAACCTGTGATTTGTTCCTTTGGGGCAAGGAAAATACTGCCTTTAAGGCATCAGCACCACAAGGGGACAACACCATTTTAATAACTTCAGGGCTTTGTTAGTTATTCAGTATGAATAAGGAAAGCATGAATAGCCAGTCTTGGACACTTCCAAGATAAAAATCAGTATTAAACTGAAAAGATGGAAAACCACGTGAAACGTAGAAGCTCAAATGCACAGTGATGAGAGACACATTAAGACTGTACATCTCATTCAGCAATGTGTGAATTTTTTTCAACATATATAATGTGATCTATCTTGTGTTAAATATTATCAGAGAAATAATGTTATTTCTTGTTCTCTTCTGAATTTCTAAATATTATATTGAAACACCACAATGAAAGTATGTAAAATTAAAAAGGGACATATTTATAACAACTTGTTAGTCAAAGGCCAGCATTTAAAACAACACCACCAATAACCAGACTTTGTATTTTGGGTATTGAGTACGAAACACTTTAAAATGGTCTGATTTCTTTGTTTTGCAATTGTTTATAATAACACTTTTCAGAAATCTCTGTTTGAGAGATTGAAATAGTCAGGTGTGAAAAAGCTTGTCAGAACCCGAGAATTTGAAATTAGTATTCCCAGGAAGTTGGTGATTAGCAGAAAGAAGTTCATTACGGATTCAGTCAAGATTGACAAGATTAACAGAGAGAGACTATATTGCATCTTTTGCCAGTTGTCGAGGATTTATGCCAAATTTTCTTTCTTTTTGGTGTTGCAAAATATTTTGGATTAGTTTGTATGTTTATGTCAAATTTAATTGTACTCTAGGAATGCCAGTCACTTTTATAGGCTGCCCAATGTACAAAAATTATTGTACCTAGCATGTCCATAAAGGTTTTCCAGTGAAAAATTTGTTGCATGTAGTTACATCTCATGGTGGTTGTTTTCTGCAGTACCTAAGTGAGAGTTTTGAAGTTTCAGATCAGGTGAATTCAGATGGCCAATCTACAAGCAGGTGTAGGCTGCTCAGGATTGCTTTTCATTGCACTGTGATAATAAAAAAAACTTCTGTTCATGAAGTCAGTGTGACTTGCAAATCACAGATAAAGGCTTCCTTTGAGCTTTGTTATCTAATTGTTATCATCTACTCATCAATTCCTCATCCTCCTCTTGCTAGTCACAGTGCAAAGTTTCACTGCAGCTCAACAGACAACGCCAAGAAACTTTGGAACTTAATTTGATAAACGTTACTGTTGCCATATATCCCTTATACTCCTCTCTAACATTACTGGGGGACCAGTTAGAGTGATAAAAATCTTTCTCAAACATATTGTATGATTATCTTACATTTTCTATAGACTTGGCTGAGGAGAGCTTATTCTTTGCCCTTGCTTAAAATTGCAGTTCTCAGTCAAGCAGAGATTTCTTTGTTGAATTTTGTTCATGTGATGCTTTGTATAGTGTGCTTATTTATTTTTTTATTTCACGTAAGAATTCTGATTTAGCTGCTTTGTAATTTTGATATGACCTTCAAAGAGGACGTACACAGATGAGGCAGCATCTGCAACAATGGCTGTTGAAAGCTTGCTGAGTAAAGGTTGTTGTCAAAAATTTTTCCTTTGTAAAATCTGATAACAATATAACTCCAGAATAACAGTATATTAATCACCAGAAACAGTTATATTCACTATGTCTTCTGTATATATTGAGATAGATATGTTAGAGATGTTGAAATATAAAAACTGATGGCTAAATATGCTGAAAATGCTCTTTTTTTTTTTGTCCCCAAATAGAGTATGTTTCTAACATGTGTAGTTTTAAGTCTTGTGAAAAGCAAAGAGTTTTGGGGATATTCAAGAGAGAAGGCTTACCTTGTATAGTACATTTTATCTTATCACAGATCAAAAAAAAACCTATAGTTGCCAATTCCAGATAACTTGAGATCATATGTACTACTAGAACTTTTGAAAAATCATTTATGATCAGGCATAGAGGATTCTTAATCTTAAAGAAGTAGTTTTGTTGCAGGATAGTCAAACGTGATATAAATTCAATTTTCCTTTTTTTTAATATAAGCTATGGCTTGTTTCTTAAACTAGAAATATTTAGGGGAGCTAATGTCAGTTGTGGTGTCTATATATTTCAGACAGAGCATTTGGATACGTAAGTATTTAAGGAAAAACAGGCATAGTGGTTGCATGTCAGTCATAACAAGCTCTTTTATGGTATGAATGTATAAAAACCAATTCTTAAAAATGAAAAGCACATTTTATTATCCATGTATGCTGTTGTTACCCACTAACTGCTGTTGGAAAAAAAAGTTTGCAGTTGAAATATTTCCTTTCTGTATATAATGCAAGCATTTCAATAGTGGACAATTGAAGTAACAAGAAAGGAAAAAGAAGTTTATTCAGCTAGAGTATCCTAGCAACTAAGATATATCAGAATTTTAGGCTGACAGAAGAAAAAGTGATACTGGTTGAGACACTCATTATAGATTTTCAGTGTATTATAAATATATTCTCCATCTGTTTGCTTTTTTTATTGGTTAACTTTTTGCAAAAAAAAAAATCCTTATTTTCTTTGAATTATGTTAAGAGTTACTGATGTGGAAAATTTTTTTTAGCTTATAAATGGTTATCTTTCTTCATTCTAAACTATACTTTCTTTCAAAGTATCCCCTCTTAAGCGAGTGGAATTAGTGAGAAAATAAGCATCAAGGCATGACAACAGATATTTGTGTGTATCCTGAACTTTTCTTCATGACCAGGTCAGGAAGACTTTGAAAGTGAGGAAGGATGGATCACAATTTTAGAACTGCTTGAAATGGATTGAAATAGCAGTCAATAAGAATAGTAAACTAATTTAAAATTCAGAAATGTTGAGCAAATACATTTGGTTGTGCATTTGCTACCTTTTGAGCCTCATTAAATATTGTTGAAGAAATGATTGGTTTCCCTATGAAATCAACAGAAAGATTCTTGTTGATTTAGATGGGTCTGGGATTGTGTTGGAGCTTGTGTTTGTATTTCCATGTCTTTGTGAAGACAGATTTAAAAAACTAGTCTGTCCTCAGCCATTCCAATTCACAGGTATCGTCTGGATTTTAGGGTGTAGTTCAGAGGAAATAATTCTATTAGACTCGATAACCACCAGGTCTTATCTTGTTCATTAGCTATTTGACTTTTTTGTTTCTCAGTGAGACAAAACAGAGTTTTAAAAGAAAGAGAGTTCACACAATCTGTTTTTTCATTCAGCTTCCATGAGTCATGTCTTCTTCCATTTTTTAATTTCCATTACATTTAATAATAAAATGTTTAAAATTCATTAATGAAGTTACATCGATCTTACAAAGATCCATAAAAACATATGAACCATAAAATCAGTCAACTGTCCATGCATTTTCGATGCCTGTTGGCAATTATGGTAAATATTTGGATATAAAGGAAAAATAGTTGTTACGATCCTTTCTTTTTTTACACCAACCACCTTAGCTTCCAGTTTGTGAAACAAAAGATATACATCATTGTCTCACTGTTTAAAAAATTATTCTAGGTATAATCTGCATAACGTTGAGCACAACTTTTGTATGGTCCAAACTCGTATAAAGATACCTTGAAGCAAAGAATATTTTCATAGCACATTACATAATAGACTAGGTGTGAAATTAGTTTTATGGTGAATGGACACCTTTTTTCATAGGTAATAAAGTGCACTTTAATGAATAAAGTATTCTTAAAAGTATATAGAGAAGTTCCTAAATATCTCTGTATCAGCTATTTTCAGAGTTCTATTCATAATAATTTAGAAATTTTCATAATCCACTTTGTTTACAGATATTAAGATGTCAAGAAAGAGATGAATTTTTTTTTTTGTTGAAGTTTTACATATGTGTCAGTTCTGTTGTTTGAGTTTCACAGGATCTCTCTGGTATATCGTTTTAGTTACACTGGAAAGGTATTACGAAGAGTTTTCTAATGTTGTTCTAATGTTGCTAAGGGACCTCATCAGTGCTGCTGTAAGGCTTTTGGATATATTGTCCCAAACTTGTCAATCCCAAGATAGATGATTTTGCTATCCGTGTTGTTCTGTAAGGCTGAATTTCGGTTGTAGGCACACATAGAAGCCACCTATGTACTGTTTTGAGTCGTTTAAACTGGGCATTAGTTGTGTGAGGTAGTTTGAGAGAAAACTATTTAATCCGAATATTCTGATTATGTAACATGAAAAACTGGAAAAGCTCAAAACAAGCAGAACATCCCTTTCCAGATGAAGGTCAAATATGCTAATTGAGATTGCTTTTTGCTGGAAAACATCTATTTGCTAGGACAGAACAATTTCCTGTAAATACACTATTTTCAGTTTAACTTTCTTAGCTCTACCAATATAAGTCTGTAACAAATCTAGTAGTCCAGTAATTGAAAATGAATCAGTTGTACAGGAGACATAAGATGGCTTTTTTTCTTCTTCACCTGATTGACATCCAGGTTTTAAACCATAGCTCATCCTGGTATCTTCTGCCTCTTTTTTGAGCACCTCTCCCACTTCTGGTGTTACACCAACAGAACTGTTATCCAGCCACAGGTTAAACCCTGTAATGGGGTGGATTCAGTTTGCTTATATGTATAAGCAACAAATATATGTGTGTGTGTATTTTTCCTGGGGTAGATATTTGTGTGACTAGAGCCTCAGTCGTGCTGACAGGACACCCTAGAGAGCAGGGCGGGCTGGCCAGGGGAGTGATGCTGCAGTTGGCACAGGAGCAGAAAGCAAGGCTTGCCGAACTAGTCATTCTAGTCTCAACATTTTTAAGCATCAGACTGTTCTGTGATGGCACTTGAAATGGTTTGATAACTACAGTGATCAGAACACTTAAAATCTCAAATTCTACAGTAAGACAATCATTTCTCATTGATTTCTGTTATGCAGTTTAGCTGCTTGACCTAGATTTACGTCCAGGTTCCAAGTGATGTCAATGCAAGTCCTGTGTGAAGAGCATGCAGAGAGTATGCCCTCAGCATTTTGGAATTTTTTCGGTATGGGTTGGTAGCTAGGCATTAAGTTTGCCTTAGCGGTTGCAAAATAGGTCATAGATAATAATAAAAACCATAACCATTTCTATTCAGGCCCTGTAATATCTTATTAAGGTGCTGGTTGAGTAGTTTCATGACATGTCTGAGCTTTAATTGAAATATTTATTGTTAATTTGGGAGCATCTCTTGCTATCAGATGTTTCATACTCTTTCTGTAATTTCCCTGTACTGACATAAATCTGATTATAGGACAGTCTTGCAGAAAGTTCTCTGGGGAAGACCGAAACAGTCAAAAGCAGCATACTGCTCTACCTTGAGAAAAATTGCAAAAGGCAGTGCTGTCCAGAAAGCAGGAGTAGTTTGGGCTTGTACTCAGTCAGCGTGTACCTTTTGACAGTCTTTGCCTCAAGGGCTGCTGTCGAGGCTCCGGTGGAAATTAAAACTGACCCTGACTGGTGGAACTCCTGAGAAAGGAAAGAAGGATTTGTCTTTTCTGTCTTGATAGTGATTTGGAGTTGAGTTGCATTTGCACTGTACAAACTGCATGAAAATTCACCCCATGGTTGTAACTTCTCAATTCAAGCACCTGAAAATGATCTGAATAGAATTTCCCTTTTATAAAGGGACTTCATGGTGTCTAAGACACCCCAGTAAACTGTTTGCATGTAAGAGTGGTGTTCCATATGAACTTTTTATGTGTTTTTTTTACAAGAGCTGTTTTACTGTTCCACATGGGAAACTGTTTAACAAACAAACAAAACCCCTTAGCTTTTCTAGGGATTTGGACTCTTCTCTCTGTAGGACTGTTTGTATGTTACAGAGGATAATAAATAAATCACGAGCCTAGATACTACTTCTAAAATAGGTGACTATAAGGTATCTTCATAAAAGAAAAGTAGAATAAAAAAAAATCTGTTTTGGCTAGTACATTTGGAGGGACTATAGAAGATACTATATAAAGAGATCTGTTCATGTAACTAAAAAGCTCTGATGACATGGGGAGAAGAGGTAGGGGAGAATACTTTCATCAAGAGTGTACCTGTAGGAGCTGAAGTTGTCTTTTCAAGGCTTAAAATCTCTAGTCAGAAACTTAAGAGAAAAAAAAAGAGAAAAGAAATATCTCATTTCAAGCTTTATTCAGAGAAGAAATAAAAAAATGTCTGCAGCAGCATGAAAGATATGAAATATCTTTCACAAAAAAAAAGGTGGTTGTACAGATAAGAGTAATTAATTTAGTAAACAGCCTAGGAGATGTGGTAAGTGTATAACAAAAAAGTCTTGTTACATTGATCTCTTTGAGCAGTTGCAAAACTGCAGTGGAATTTACAGGTTGTATTCCAAAGGTGAGGAGACAAATTCATATGGTTGCTTTGAAGGGACTGGATAACCATTCTGAATTGTTTTCTGGTGGTTCAGAATGGAGATTGTAGTGATCCAGGTGCAGCCTAACTGTAGATCAGCATTGCTCACACAGAAGAAAGCAACTTTGTGGGACATCTGCAGGGTAGGGTTTTCTAAATATAAATCTGGAAACAAGAGATGTCATGATTTCTATTGACTTGTATTTCCTGCAGTCTCCTTAGTTTGAGTCATAACATTGTTCTTCCTCATTCCATCTCCACAGCAGATGAGAGCATCTGGAGACTTTTGCAGCCTGGTCTCTTTCCAGCTCTTCAACAGCAGTTTAAGAACCTAAATCTTAATAAGGAAACCTTACTAAGAACACAGTTCTAATAAGGAAATCTGATTCTCTGTTTTGTTTTTTTTTTGTTTTGTTTTGTTTTTTGTTATAATGTTGCTTCATAAACATTTTAAGGGTAAGACTGAAATCTGTTAGAAAAGAATAGTGATTGAAAAAACACAAAAAGAAAGAAAACTTAATGAGTTCATTTAAGGGAGGGATAGTAAATTTTGTTTTAAATAACAGGAAGGCAACTATCTCAAACAAGTAATTAGAAAATTAGAAGTGCCATAGCACAAAAGCAAAGATGTAAAATTCAGGGAAAGAAGCATTAATAATAATCAGGGACAAAACTAAACTAAGAAGTTCTATACATAATTAAATTCCCTAAAAAAGTTTCCGTAGTGGCGAAGGTTCATAAATGTTCTCAGATGTTTTATAGTATCTCATTTTAAACTTCTGGTATGATTAGAAAAAATAGAACAAGGAAGTCTTTCCTTTCTTTGGCAGTGTCTGATTCTGGAATTGCCTCTGCATAGATGTGCTTGTCCCCTGTAGATGCAATCTTTCCATGCAACTCTTTCTGGATATGTACAATCTTATGCTGAGGACTGAAATACTGTATTTCATTGTTGTGGTAGGAATTTTCTATATACAAAAAGATGCTACTTCCAAAAATGCGTAACTTACACTACCAATTCTGTCGCAAGTAAGTCTTCTACAAGTCCTCTTACTGTCTTTATATTGCCCAAATACTATTCCAATCCCAGCTAGGCTTTCTAAGTACACATGAAGTATAAATTGCATATGCATCGATATAAAATAAATTGTCTGTTATGGGTTGGGTGTTCTGTTAACTAAGATAAAATTGAAGGAAATTATATTTCTACAGTTATTTCCAAGTTCTTCACCCCCTACTAATTTATTCTCAAACTAATCTTGACTTGCAAATCTCAAATGATACATGTGTGTCATTAGGCTATTGACCATGTATTTGTGATCAGTGGCACATTTTCCACTTCAGTGGAAGTGATGCTAGCTCATCAGTGGAAAGACCTCTCTCCACACAAAGGTAAGTAAGTATGCATCATTTTGAACACCTTATTTCTGAAGGACTAGAATTACAAAAGATAGTCTATGTGTAGAGTGACAGTATTAACAACGTAAATTAGTATTTTCAAAAGGGGTTTTATTTAGTAATTTCTGGTATGCATATTACATATGTTGGACTTTAAAATAATTAGGGTGTTTTTTTTTTTTTTTTTTTTTTTTTAATAGAAACTTCATAAACTAGTGACAGGATGCTGGGTTTGATGAGATTCCATTCCTGTTCCTGAGTTTCCACTGATGACTGGATGATTATAAAAGATAAGATGTGAATTTATAAACTTCCACTATAAAGGAAAAATCCCACATGCTTTATGCATTTTCAGGAAATGCATTATTCTCTTCCCCTGCTCCAATAATAAAACTAACTAAATAACTAAACAAACAAAACCACCTGCCCTCCTTCCTGTTGAAGCCATTTATTTAGGATTAATTACTTGGCCAATAATATTCTATTGTAGTTTTATCAGGCCTCTTCACATAATTTATTTTCATTAATAAGGTGTTGATGGCATTTACAACTCCAAGTCAGAACCAATATGAATCAAGAAAGCTATTTTCTTAGCTTACATACAATGAATTAAAAAAAAAAAAAATCGTATATTTACATCCTTGTGTAGATTTAACGAACTTGCACTTACAAACCTACTCTGTGGAACATCATCTTAGTGTGGGAAACATTTCTCTATTAATTATCCTCTGGTAAATTTTGAGGAGAATTAATATTATTAAAAAAATTTAAAAGAAGAACTAATTAATTTAGAGTGGTTGCTGTTTGTAAATAAAGATTATATAAAATTTAATATTGTATTTCCAGGGCTAGTGTACTAATTAGTACAAAAATAATGTTTAAGAAAATGTGCTGACTATCTTGACCAAAGGACTTCAGGGATTTTGGTGTTTTAATGATGTAGTTATCTTACCAGCTAAAAAGGTTAACATCAGAAATTACCTAGCAAAGAAACGATGTATATTCTGATCTGTGGAAGGTTGTGAAGTGCCAAAACTTCCATTGCAACTTCATGATTGGATGGTGGAAAGAAAAGCAGTCTTGCATCACTAGCAGTGTGGGGAAACACATGCCACCCATTTCCTGGACAAGTAGTCCGTGGGAAGATAGCAGTTGAAAGACTTTAGTCATTAGCAATGCCTGGCTGACAAGCCTGAATTCAGATCTCGCCTGTTTTCACTTAGATAACAAGTGTATATATTAAAAGCTTGAAATTAGAAGTCAATATTTTTGTCTTTCTTTCTGAAAAGGTGTGTTCTTCTCTTTTCGTTTTCTTTGGTGTTTTTTTTTGTTTTTTTTTTTTTGTTGTTGTTGTTGTTGGGGTTTTTTTTTTTTTTTTGTTTGGTTTTTTTTTTTTGTTTGGGGTTGGGGGTTTTTTTTTTTTTTTTTTTTTGTTAACTGTAATTAGATAAGTCTTTGGTAGTCCATAAAAAACTAAGTAACAAATTGCTAATGAATTGAAAAGTAGTTATTCTAGGTTAAAAAATAATGTTATTCCAAAGCAGCTATTCTGAAATGTCTTAAAATCATCTCCATATTGTAAAGGAATGAGATAATAAGAATGAGGTACAATAACTTAAAGCTCAAGTGAAGTTACCTGATGATATAAACACAGTCAGTTTGCATGTTTGCACATGGATCTATTTAAACTTTTCTCATTACACCTACTGGGTAAAAATAAGTAAATAAATAATCCTCGAAGAAGGAACTGTAATTCAGTACCCTCCAACTCCAGGTGAGTGCTGTAATTGCCCCACTACAGGGTCATACTCATCATTGTACTCTCTTTTCAGCCCAATAATTTTTTCATTATTCGTTCCATTTTGGTACAACTTCAGTAGGAGGGTAAGGGATGCCTCTGTACTTCTGTAGAGAGAGTTAGGGTGGAAAAAGCTTATAAGCCTGTTACTTAAAGCTCATGGCTCAAAGGGGGAAGACTGAGAGGCATTAGATCTTCTCAAACTTTTGACCGCTTACAGTGTATGTTGTTGCCTAACCGTTAAGATACCGTACAAAAATAGGCCAGTGGTGGGTAGTGCCACAGGGTTCATTGCAAAACAAAGCAGATGCACTTTCATTTGGTGAGGAACCTTGTCCAGTTTGTGTGTTGAGTGTGCTCTGGAGATAGCCTACTGTACTGGAGAGAATCTGTTTTCCAGATCGCGGTCTGGAGAACCTGGACCTTTCATGTGTTCAGGCTGGGCAACAGTGAGTTTTGGAAGCACTGAACAGCTTCTAAGCAGGGGTTGTTCAAGTTCCAGGATTAGCTGCTTAAGGTTTGGGTCCTTTCTGTTTGCAACTAGACCAGGGTTATCCTTGTGAGTAACAGTCTGTAACTTATGTGTGATGCTGGATCTGAGTCCTGCTTTGGTTTCTAGTTGGTTTTTTTTTTTTTTTTTTCTTTGTCCTGG
>NW_010099986.1:811-1648 GCF_000699245.1 Pterocles gutturalis | reverse complement strand
GCCCCCCCCCCAACCCTGTCTTTTCTCCCCCCTTACCCCTCATTTCTCCTTCCCTGACCACCCATTTACCCCTGGTCCTTCCCTGGATCCCCAAGCCCCCCCAACCCACTAACTGATGGGGTCCTGCGGGAATGATATGTTCGTTTAGATGATAGTCATGTTAGGTTTTATTTAATCTAGTAGGAAAGCCTGTATCAGTCATTCCTAGTTTTGATAATCACAGGAGACGTTGCCATTTCATTTCATCCCACTGAATTGTCAGGTCATATTCCACCAGCATGTTTGGTAATTCAGATGCCTAAGCCTGAAGAATGACAGCAAAAGTTAACTGTAATACATTTAAACATGAAATAATGCATTTTTTTCATATTGAACCAACTTTATGACTGCTATTTTCTATTTTTTTCACAGAATAACTGAAAGTTTCCTATCTCTTACTCCATTACAGTAATTCAAAACAGTACAGGCTGGTAGATATATGAGGGGGGAAAAAAGGAGGACAAAACTTTTTATCTTGTCTGGAAAATAAGGGAAATTTCTTTGGAAAGGCTATCCTTAGTGCAAAGGTCTTTACTCAGATCATTGTATCAAACACAATAAACAACCTTCGTTAGATACAGCAGAACTTCACTTTCATAAATCACATTTTCCAAGGCTTTATGTGATAATGAAGATCACTTTTTTTTTTTTTTTTTTTTTACCCAAAGTTTCATTTTCAGGGTCTAAACTCTCGGTTTTCTGGCAGAAAACCTAACTTTAGGCTTGAAAGCCTTATTCTTGTGGTTCAAAGTTTCAGTTGTAGTTTGGAATGCCTCATTTGAGAGTCAAAACCCCCAT
>NW_010099986.1:0-358 GCF_000699245.1 Pterocles gutturalis | reverse complement strand
CTTGGGGCAGGTGCTGCTGTTGGGCGGTGCTCACGATCTTGCAAGCGAGGTGCCTGTGGAGAGAGAGAGGAGGCTGCTGAGGCCCCACCACGGGTGCGAGGGTGCAGGGCAGCACTGGGCACCCTGTGGGGTGCGGGCATCCGGCTGCGCATGGGAGCTATGGGCAAGGAGAGCTCTGTGTAGGAAACAGGACGCCTCGCACCCCTTGGCTGGGGCTCTGCTCACCTGCCCACGGCTCGTCTCCTCGGCCCTGACCAACCTGACCTGCCTGCTCTGCACGTGCTGGGAAGGAGCCCTGACCCTGGCAGAGCGAGGGGAACGGAGCTGGGCACAGCACTGCAGGGCCAGGAGCGCCTCC
>NW_010099985.1:0-383 GCF_000699245.1 Pterocles gutturalis | reverse complement strand
TGCCCTGGTACCCCCCAGGGACAGCCCAGTGATGCCCAGCACTGCCCAGTACCATCCCAGTGCCTCCCAGTGCTGCCCAGTGTCCTCCAGTACTGCCCCAGTGTCCCCCAGTGCTGCCCAGTACCACCCCAGTGCCTCCCAGTGCTGCCCAGTACAGCCCCAGTGCCTCCCAGAGCTTCCCAGCACTGCCCCAGTCCCTTTGGGGACATCCCTCTGTCTCCCAGAGCTTCCCAGTACCACTCCAGTTCCCCCCAGGGACACCCCAGTGTCTCCTAGGGATTCCCAGTACCACACCAGTGCCCCCCAGTGCCTCCCAGTACCACCCCAGCACCCCCTGGGACAGCCCAGTGTCCCCCAGACCCCTCGGCGCTTCCCAGCCGTGT
>NW_010099984.1:7872-15708 GCF_000699245.1 Pterocles gutturalis | reverse complement strand
TTTAATTCTCTCTCCCATCCCCGGGAGGGAGGAAGGTGAGCAAACAGTTGTTGCAGCATTTGGCTGTCCGCCAGGGTCAAAACTTCAACACAGGTGCTCAGCCGTACCCTGCAAGGCGAGGAGCACCAAGGAGCTGATGCTGCAGGCAGCATGTGGGCAAATCCTGCTGCAGGGCCTGTAGAGGAGGTCATGCCATGTGAGGCTGCGAGTTTTATTCTGCTGTGATCTGTCAGTGAGTGGGATGTGTTAGCAGCCATGACAGGACAGCCGGGACATGCGTTTGTAGGTTGCTGACCTGAATGTGCCTTTCCGTGTTTGTGCCCACAGGCCAACCTCATCAATGAGCCGTTGGTGGTATTTGTCTGTGCAACCACCGGCCAGGGTGACCCACCTGACAACATGAAGGTAGGACGCGCTCCTGTCCATATCTCTTTTATATTCCTAGTCCAGTGACTGAATTTGTCTCTCCAAGCAGCTTGAGCAATGGTTATTTTTGTAGGGGGAAGCTTTGCAGCAGCACCAGTCACGTCTGGTGTTACTGGTGGGACACAGGCAGGGAGCTGGTGAGGTTTCAGCAGCTGAACAGCTGAGAGGGGCTTTGCCATCACAAGAGCCACGGGTCTGTGGAGGGCTCACAGAGCATCGTCCTCCTGGCAGGTGGCAGTGGTGGCCACTTTCAGGGGTCACCTCTGTGGAAGGCCGTGCTCCTCACTGTTGGGACTCAGCGAAGGGCAGGAGGGACCGATGGGTGGGTGAAGCTGGGGGCAGACAGGTGGGGAAGGCCTCCTTGTCTGCGGTGTGACTCCCTGGCTGTGTCCTTTGTAGATGTTCTGGCGGTTTCTGTTCCGGAAGAACCTGCCACCCAGTTCCCTCTGCCAGCTGGACTACGCTGTGCTGGGCCTTGGCGACTCCTCCTATCCCAAGTAAGCAGGTCTGCAGCTCTTCGCGGCTCTGGCTGCAAGCAAGAGCAGAGCGGCTGCGGAACAAAGGGGGTGAGATGAGACAGAGCCTGACTCTAGAGCAGCAACTCAGACAAAACAGAATTCCTAGTAGCCTTAAAAATCCTTGCCCTACCAGCCTGTGTCCTTCCTAACCTGCAGGAATTGAGCTTCTGACCATTTCTTTCCTCTCAGCCTCCTCAAGCAGATGCTTTGCTGCAGTGCCCGGGACATTGTTTCCTGGTCAGTTATTACAGAGGTGCAGTTCTGAATTGCAGGAAAGCCTGTGCCACAGCAATTTTGGTGGACCAAGCCAACAGGACGCATGAAATGTAGAGTTTTATGTGGCAGCCAGCCCTGTTGATCCCAGTTTTCTCCCACAAGATTGTGCCCATGTGCCTGAAAGAGCTGTAGTGGGAGGGCTGAGAGTGTGCCTGAGCACAGTGCGGCAGGGAGGGGCTAGAAGGAAGGAATAATTTCTCTGCCCAGGGCACAAGCTGCTCTGAAGGGAAACTGGACCTCACTGATTACCTTCTGGGAGCTGGGCACAGCCTGTGTGGCCCTGCAAGTGGCAGCCAGCTGCTTCTCCGAGCTGCCCGGGGATGGAGGCGTGGGCTGGGCAGGGCATGGGGCCTGATCGTGTGTGCCGACTCTGGCTGCACCTGCCTCTGCTGCTCCGGTGTAGCCCTGGCAGCGTGTGCTGGCTCGTGTAGCCAGTGCCTGCTGTCCTGCTGGAGGAGCCCTGCCCTCTGCAGCTGCGGTTATTCTCTGCTCAGGTTTAATTTTGTTGCGAAGAAGCTGCACAAACGGGTGCTACAGCTTGGGGGCAACCCTCTGCTGCCGGTGGCATTGGGAGATGACCAGCATGACCTGGGGTAAGAACCCGGTGGAGGGGTGGCAGGAGGGGGAGCCCTGGGCTGTGCTACAGTTTTGTCCTCAGGCCGATGTCAGGGCTGTGTATGCTTTACCCCAGCCTCGGGGACAGCAGTGTGCTGCTCCTGCTCTGGTCTGCGCCTGCACCCCAGATGTGGCCAGCAGCCTCCTGCTGCTCTCTGTGAACATACTGGGCTTTAGCCATAACTCTCCTGTGCCAGGACCTGGGTCACTTGCTTCTCCAGGGTGTCCCATGATTCCCAGCATGTGCCAAGGTCTTCTGGCTCTGCTGCAGCCCTGTTCAGACCAGGGGACGGCTGTGTCACACAGCTTTGTGCCTGCAGGCATTCCAGCAGCCTGAGGTGTGCTGCTGATCTCCTCGTACAGGGCAGGGGCTGTGTGTGGCTCGGGGAGTTTGTGGCTGCCACCAGTTGTGCTCGGCGAGGGTTGGTGGTTCTGTTCAGACATCGGTGGTTGTGCCCTGGAGAGCACGTGAGTGCTTAGAGTGGCTGAGACGTGTTTCCACCCCTGAAGCTGGAAGGGAATGGCACGGAGCGGCTGCCTGCGCTGTGGAGGGGGAGCTGAGGTGCATTCCCAGGGGCAGCCCAGCATTGTCCGGGTGCAGGGGTAGCAGTGCTCGAGCCTGGAGGGATAATGCTGCTCTGCTGCAGCCTGAATTTCCCTCTTGCAGGCCAGATGCAGTGGTCGATCCATGGCTCCTGGCCTTATGGGACAAGATCCTCGCCTTGTATCCTCTCCCTCCTGGCCTTGAGATCATCAGTCCAGATGTATGGTGAGTGCAGAGGGTAGGCAGGGACTGCTGGGGCTGACTGGTGTGAAATCCCCTGCTTCCTTGGCTGTTCTCCAGGGTGGAGATATGCTCTGCTGTGACCAGGAAGCCTCCCCACACAGCTTCTGGTGTCCCAAGTATCCCTTGGACTTTGGCCATGGGTGGCCCATCTCTGGATGGGGTGTCCTCTTGCCTCCAGGGTGGGTGTGCCAGCTGCCCTGGCAGGGTTCCCCCCATCTTGCTGTCCTGATGTGCCTCTGTCCTGGCAGATCTGCTGGGCGTGTGCCCAGGCAGCCTCCCTCTGCCTGCTCTAGAGCCTTTGGGATCTCCTTCTCCAGGCTGCATTGTGTTCCCTTACCACAGGCCAGCTCCAGGGGACAGGGGCGATGGGTGATGGATACAGTGGGAGACTTCAGGCCTCTCCCTGCCTCCAGTCTCAGCGCTATGGCAGCAGAGGAGCTCTGACATGGAGGTAACTGCACTACATTGCTCTCCTCCCTACAGCCTGCCCCCAAAATACACCCTGCACTACCTGACTGAGGACTCCCCGCACCCCGATGGTGGCCTGATCCAGGTGACAGCACCCAGGGCTGTTCCCTCCGAGTTGCATCCCTTCACTGCCCAGATGGTGTCCAACCAGCGGGTCACGGCAGAATCCCATTTCCAGGACGTCCGGCTCATCGAGTTCGATGTCAAAGGCTCAGGGATCACGTGAGCATTTTCCTGGCTCCCCCAAACTTTGCTGCGTGGGATGGGGTGTCCCGTAGCCTGCCCTCCTCTTCCACTGCCCTTCTTGAGTCATATCTGAGGCTGCAGCCCCATGGACGTGGTCCCTGCTGCACTGTCCCCCTCCATGACAAAGTCAGGGCCGTATGGCAGTGTGGGTCCTGCCCGTGGAGCAGCTCTCCTTGCCCTGTCAGGCTAGAGAGCACAATGTTAGTGACACTGGACATTCACTGAGGTGTGGCCTCTCCCCAGGTGCGGGTGAAGGTCGGGCTGGCAGTGCTGTGCCCATGGGCCTGCCCCACGGCTGTGCTCAGCAGGTCCTGCTGCATCCACAGGTTCAGCGCAGGGGACGTGGTGATGATCCAGCCCCAGAACTGCCCCGAAGACGTGCAGCAGTTCTGTCAGCTCCTGCGCCTGGATCCAGACAGTCTCTTTGTGCTGAAGCCCACAGAGCCCGGTAGGTCCTGCCCGCTCCTCCTTCCCCTCCCTCCTGAGACAGGGCAGCCCTGAGCTCTGGCCCAGCCAGGAGCTCTGCTTTTCCGTCGACGTAGACCTGGTTAATGGGGAGGTGGGAGTGGCTGATGGACACAGGACATCTGTCTGTCTCGCAGTACGGGGGCTCTCCTTCTGTCCCAGCGCTGTGCGCGTGTGGATCCTGTGCTAGGACCAGTGTGACTCATGAGGGGAATCCAGCAATGTCCAGGCTGCCCCCGTGCCTTGTGTCTTTGCACTCCCAGCACAGAGTATGGAGTATCCTGCAGTCTCCCCAGCCCAAGGCCCGAGGCAGGAACCCTGTGCTTCCTTGTCTGGGCTGCACAGGTCTCCCATTTTGCCTGCACCCCAGGGACCTACTGCAGGTGCTTCTGCAGCTGCAAACCAGCACCAACACCTAGAAAAACCCCGTGGAGGCCGCTTGGAGCCCTCGGTGGCTCTGCAGTGTGCATGGTACTGGAGAGTTTCCTCTCCTGTGCCCTGAGTGCCCATTCCCCCTCCATCTTTTGTGTGTCAGCGCTGGGATTTTCACCTGGCCGGCAAACCCAAGAGAACTTTAGTCTGCTCCTCACACCCTTGGGAGAGAAGTAGGAGACAAGGACAGGCGTGACACATATGACACTGCTGGTTATTTCCACCGCATTGTGTGCAGGCAAGGTGGGAGCCATGTGGATAAGGCATTGTCCTAAAGCACCTGCATACAGTCAGAGACAGCTCTGCACCGCTGACTTTTTCCGTTGCAAACCTGTGGGCTTGAAAAACAAGCTGGGGAGAGCAGGAGGGAGTGGGGGACCCATGGGGGGAGCAGTGATGGCTGTAGCTAAATTTTTCTCCACTGGCACGTTCATGCAATGTGTGGGTGCCTGCAGGCAGCGGGGCTGCCCTTGTTGGGGTGCCTGGGGAACGCCAGAGCTGCGGCACAGCAGGCAGGCAGCGCTCAGGCATCCAGCCCCAGTGCTGGCCCTGAGCTCTCCCCGCTGCCCTGCCTGGCAGGCGCATCCCTCCCTGCCCTCTTGCCACAGCCCTGCACCATCCGGCACCTGGTCACCCACTACCTGGACATCTCCTGTGTTCCGCGGCGCTCCTTCTTCGAGCTCTTGTCCTATTTCTCTACGAATGAGCTGGAGCGGGAGAAGCTGCAGGAGTTCAGCTCTGCGCAGGGCCAGGAAGAGCTGTACAGCTACTGCAACCTGCCCCGCAGGACCACTCTGGATGTACGGCTGGGGGAGCCCAGCAAACTTGCCCCATGAGGGCTGTGCCATGGCATAAAGCACCCAAGCAGATGACCAACCATTATTTCTTGTCTGGGGCATTTAATCTACTTCACCCACTTTGCAAAGTGTCCTTACATTTCCACCGGTGGTTAAGCTCTGCTCCAAATCCTTCTGGGCTCTGCAGTGGGCCCCATGCTGCAGCCTGGGAGCGAAGGGAGGGCAGGGGACCAGGGGCATTTGGTGCACAAAGGTACCCGGTGTGGTGCCTTCGGTCGAGGGTGGCGTGGCACAGCAGCGTGGGACAGCCTCTGACACCCCAAGGAGCCCACAGGCTGCCTTCTGGGGTGCACCAGGTCTCACCCCACCTTGGTTTTACAGGCGCTTTGGGATTTCCCTCACACCACGTGTGCCATTCCCCCCGAATACCTGTTGGACCTCATCCCTCGCATCAGACCCCGCGCCTTCTCCATCGCCTCCTCTATGCTGGTAAGAGCTCAGCCCTTTTCGGCCTCGTATCCGGCTCTGAGCTGAGGATCTGGCAGGGCCAGGGCTGGCCATTGGTGCTGTGCATGCCGCAGATGTTTGGGCTGTACTCCCAGGCCCTCTGAGCACCCAAATCCCCAGTCTGCTGTGAGCATGGGGCAGGTCGACATGCTGGATGTTAACCCCAGGCAGTGCCAGCCTCCAAATGAGGGCACTTGCCCTCCTGCAGCCCTGCCAGTGCTGGGGCTGGCCCAGTGCACTGCAAAGGTCCCATGTCCTCATCGAGGGGAGCAGTGAGAGGTGGTGCCACGGAGGCTGGGAGCACCCCTGGGTGGTGTGGCCGTGGGAAGGGGGGGTGCTGCTTCCTGCTGCTGCCAGGAGATGGCAGTGGGACGTGGCCTGGGTGGCCTGGCAGGTGTCAGTCCATGCATGGGTGGCATTTGTCCTCTTGGGTTGGACAGTCTCTGTCACCATTGCCAGCTGTGCAGAGCATTCCCGCAGCAGTGCTTCTCTGGGAAAACTCCCTTGCCGACTGGAAAGGTTTTGGGCAAGGGTGTGCTCCATTCTGTGCCCAAATGGCTGTTTCAGGCTAGGATGGCTGTTGCAGGTGCCCTGGCAGGAGCTGGGCACAGGTTTTGTCCCCAGAGGAGGCACTGGCCTTTTCCTGCAGAGGTGTCTTCTCATTTCTCATGGCTCCTGTCTGGACACAGGCTCACCCTGACCGGATCCAGATCCTCATGGCAGTGGTGCGGTACAAGACGCGGCTCAGCAAACCCCGCCGTGGTCTCTGCTCTACCTGGTTGGCTTCTCTCAAGCCAGAGCAAGGTAATTGCTTGGACTCTGTGAGAGCCCTGCATGCTTCCCATAGCACACAGCAGTGATCCCATGGGACCGTGGTGGAGCTGCATGTGTACTGGCCACATGCTGGAGCTGCTCGGACCCTGGCTGGAGAACCACCACCACAGGGAGCTGGAGCACACTGGCTTGGCAGGACGGGCTGAACTCACACTAGCCATCCTTCCTCGCTGCTCCCATCCCCTTCAGAGCATTGTGTGCTCCTCCAGCTTGCCCAGAGCACCCTGAGCTCCTGGTTTTCTCACAGATCCTTGACCCTCCTGCTCCCAGTGCCGGCGTGCCCCGCTGTCCCGCAGTGGACTGCTTCTGTCATGGTGGAGCTGGTATTGCTCTGACTGCCGGACATTCCAGCTGCATAGCACCAGCTCTGGGAAGGATGGTCCTTCCTTTGAGCATATCCATCATGTCCTGCAAAGCCTGTGTGTGCTGCTCTTCTGCTCTACCCACAAAACCCCTCCAACTGGGTTCCCAAGCAAATGTGAAAAGCTCACGGGGTCTCCATGCTGCAGGGTGGTAGAAATTACTCTGTATGACTGCAGGGCAAGATTGGATCTTCTCAGAGTGCTAGATGGGGATCTTCACCCCTTCTCTGGCTCCCAGAGGAAGCAAGTTTGGCCCTCCCTTACTCAACAGCCAGGTTGAGATTTCTGCTCGCCTCCACCACTCTCTTCCCTGGCTGCGTGAGGAGAAGGCTGTCCCATAGCCCTTGTGCTGTGGGGCTCTTGCCTTGCTCTGGGATTCACTCAGGTGCTTGCAGAGACAGTGCTGAGACAGCTGAAGCACTTTTCATACACACATAGTGTGCCTGTAGCACCACGGGTGCCTTGGTGCCGCGATGGTCGTAAGCCAGGTACCGTCCATATCTTTGGAGTGTCCTGGAAGAGCTGGATGCCTGGCTGGCCCTCTGCAGGGTGTGTTACCAGTGCAGTGGTGGGAGGGTGATGCTAGTCAGTCTGTTGGTTTTGCAGGCAATGTTCGGGTGCCTCTGTGGGTGAAGAAAGGAGGAATGAAGTTCCCAGCTGATCCTGACACCCCCGTGATCATGATTGGCCCTGGCACAGGGGTGGCACCTTTCCGAGCAGCGATACAGGAGCGGGTGGCACAAGGATGTAGAGGTGAGGGATGGTCCTGGGAGGGACTGGGGATGCCCCTTGCTGCAGACAGGTCTGTGTTCAGCATATGGGAAGGAGGAACTGGGGGTTCCTGAGGGTTTCGACAGGCCCAGGCTTTGCTGTGTTTGAGTGGGAGTAAGCTGGGCTCCGGGGCAGGTGAGGACCAGAGCCTGGTGTGTGCAACCTGTGTGGTTATTCACAGGCTGCGCTGCAAGGCTGCTCCTTGGGACAGGGTGGGGCTTTGCAGAGGCTCTCTCTCTCTCATCTCACTTTGCAGAGTGGAGATGGGTTGTTAAATTCATCTTCTGCTGTTGTGCCTCTGCCCTTGTCCCATCCTCATTCCCCTGTCTTGG